>NW_027210907.1:337500-360521 GCF_029030835.1 Brachyistius frenatus
TCTGATCTTTAATGTGCATAATTAGAAATTCTGAAGGATTGTTTCTCCTGATCTCTTTATATTCAGTATATTCAGACCAGCCTTTACATGCATGAGTTAACTGCTGTGTTTGTTTTTTTTATTCTGTTTGTGCAGCATCAAGTCAACCTTTCAGTTACGGACATTTGACCCCGAAGGAGCAATCTTCTACGGTGACACCAAAAACGGGGAGGACTGGTTTGTTTTGTCCCTGAAAGACGGCGTCCCTCTGATGCAGATCAAAAGAGAAGAAATGGTGATCAGCGTGGCCGGCGGGCCCAAGATCAACGATGGGAAATGGCACACAGTGAGTTCCCAGTGCAGCTCAACGCCTCTCAGATTTTTAAAATGTTCTCAATTGTAGAAAAAAACCCCACCTTAAATAGCTTTTTTTTTTCTTTACTAATCATACAGTATACTGGACATGTGGTATTGTTTCTTGTTTTCTTGGTGTCACCAAGCTGGAGGTGAGCAACCAGGGGATGTTTGTAATTCTGGAGGTGGATGGCGTGAACGGGCTGGTTGTGGCCATGCGAACCCCACAGATGGAGGAGGTCATGTCAGGTGAACTTCGACTGGCCCTCGGTGGGATCCTGATCAACAAGGAGAAGATGATAGTTCAGGTAATAAATGAATTTTGGGATGCTTTTTTTTTTTTTCTTCTTCTACCTTTCCCAGAGTAACTTTTCTTCTCTTTTCACAAGTTCACTGGAAATAATCTGGATCCTTGAACATTTCTGCACCAACCATAGGTTCTCCTCTGCTCTGTGTTCTTTGCTGTAGTTCGAGCCGCAGATGGACGGCTGCATGCGGGACGGCAGCTGGCTGAACCTCAGCGTCCCGTGGAAGACAGAGGCAGAGGAGCTCTGGCCCTGCGATCAAAACATACAGCCTGGCAGCTACTTCCCTGGCACAGGATTTGCCATTTTCAACACCTCAGGTGGGATCATTGCATGAAGTTATACAAGATATGGAAAGCCTCAAAGCTCCTGCATGTAATAACGTGCTTCCCAGCTGGCCTGAATGACGCATTTTCGCATGGCAAGGCGTCGTGGGTAGAAATATGAAAGGCTAAAAGGTTATTTCAATACAGAATGTATTAATCATGCGACTTTTTAATGTCTTTTTGCAGTTTTTCCAATTGAGGGAGATGATGGAGTGAAGATTGAGTTGTGGGGTGATTTCACTCAGATGAATGGGGTCATTATGAGCATCAAGGCTGCAGGGCACGAGTTCATGTTCACTTTAGAAGCCAATAATAACACACAGGTACGCACGTATATCAGTCATTAGCCACAGTTGATTTGCAAATAATTCCCAGCGTCTGTTTACAGTGCCTACATTTGACTCATGGAAACACACACAAAACATTTGTGCAAACACACAGACTGGAGACCGCCGTGGATTCACCAAGAGTTATATTCTGTCTCTGTTTGGATTTTGCAGGACGTCACTCTCACTTTTGGGGAAGAGAAGATCACCATGAAAAACTCTTTCCGGAGACTGCTGATAACCTTTATGAAAGATTTACTGAAAGTGCGTCTGGATAAAGATGAATCAAAAGCCACCACGTTATCCGTGAGTTCGGCGAGCCACTCTGGTTCTTTGCCAGCTTGGACGGAGGGTCGTCTCGCCATCGGGGGTCTTTTGGGTGAGATTACGCAGCGATGAAGAACAATGTGTTTCAAAACTGTCTGTGTGGCCTTAAATCATTCCAGAGCAGCTGCAGTTTATATATATATATATATATATATATATATATATTTTATATTTTAAGGTCTCGTATTATTGTTCAGAAAGAGAAGACAAGATTTACAGTTTAAAAAAAAACCCAAAACAAACAAAATATGTTTTGATACGAAATATACCTTTGAACTGAAAATCCATCGGTGAGTTGGCGTTTCCTTTCAGGTGAAGGTGATGACGGCGTTGGCTCCCGCTTCTTGACAGGCTGCCTGGAGAAGATCCGGGTCGAAGGAAGAGATTTGGATCTGGATTTAGCCGTCAAACACGTGTCAGTCTCCTCTCACAGCTGCCCCGCATAGACCACGAGAGCACACACACAGTATGTGGACTAAAGATGTGCAGTAGATGCATTTACTCCGTTGCCTGTAGGTCCAAATTATATAAAAACGCAATGTATATAAAGTGATAGGTTGCCTACAAAACGATAGAGGCAAGAACATCTTCCTCTGCAGAGCAGATAACCCCTTTAGTTTTTTTTTTTATTAGGCTACTCATTCTGTAGTTAGACGTGTACCAATTGACCTCTAAAAATGTAAATAATTTACAATTAAATATTCATATTTTTTTTTAAATGGATGTCCCTTCTACTCACCCAATTCGAACACAGTAGACCGATTCATTTGAGAAACGTGAGTGGTTTTGTCACCTTGGTAACAGCATATTTCTGAATAAAGTATGATTCTCCTTAAAGTGGCTGCTGATGAATATGAATTTTGCTGCTGCATTGAAGGCAAAATTGAAGGCCAACGGTGCTTTGAGGAAATTAAGACCTTGTGATTAAACACCTAGTGACAGTCACTGGTTCGGGACGTGGTATGTGCGCCCCCTAGTGGATTAGTGAAGAACACGTTGAATTCATCCTGTATGATGTCATTGAATCAATGAAACAGCACCAGACACATGTAAAATCAAAAATATTGCTTGTCATCTTTAAAAAAAAGAAAAGAAAAGAAAAGAAATAAGAGCAAAATTTTTATCAAATTGATTTAGATTGAATAAATACTAAATATATTACATTGTTTATTGCATTTTTTTTATATATATATATTTGTGAGTGATGCTTTTAGATATTATTCATGATATCATGTCAATTTAAAATGTATTGGGCAGAGAAACGTGCTACTTCTTTTTTTTTTTTTTCATAAACGACAGATTATTGAAAACAAGTATAAACATGAAAAGATAAATATAATGTAAAAAGAAATGTAAAAAAAAAAAAGAAAAGAAAGGTAATAAGTCAAGAAAGAACAGGGCTGGGTGAAGCCATGCAGGTTGTTTAAAATAAAATAATAATAATAATAATAATAAAAATAATAAATGAAATAGGAAACAAAACAAGACTGAAATAAAGCTAAAATTAAATAAGATTGGACTGAAAACAATCCTATAAGCAGGAGCCACGTTGAAATGTGATGCCATATTTACAGCATTATGGGAACACTCCTGTATTGATTGCAGACAGAAATGTGCCGGAAGTAGTACGTTACTGTCGCAAAGCCCGACTGTCGCGCACACTGGCCGCCCACTGAAGATGGCGGCGGAGCTGCATCCGCGGAGCGGAAAGCTGATCGGCCTGTCCAACTCGAACCGAACCGCCCGGCGCAACCAGCCCGTCCAGGAGTTCAACCACGGCCTGGTGCTCAGCAAGGAGCCGCTGCGGGACCGGGATGTCTTCACCGTCCGTATCGACAAGAAGGTAAACAACAAGCGGGCCCGTCGCTCGGCTGCTCGCCGCTCGCTTGCAGCCGAGCGGGTGCGAGGGGCGGCGGGAAGGAGCCGCCGGGACGAGCCGGGGGTCCGTGTGTCGGTGCCGCTGCCCCGGGGCGGTTTACGCGACCTGACAGCCGCCGTGACTGTTCAGACGTCCGGTTTCGGACATATCGAGACACGCAGCGGGACCCAGCAGGACTCGATAAACGGCTTCAACCCCCTCTCCTCCTCCTCCTCCTCCTCCTCCTCCTCCCCCCCCCGGCGGGCGGAGACGTTAAACGGAACCTCCGAGCGCACGGCGAACCCGCCCGGGTACCGACGGTTAGCCGTGCTATTGAGCCCGCTAGACTTGTCTGGACGGGTGCCGGTTTTTTATTTATTTATTTATTTTTGTTTTTTTTAATGGTTCTTCGGGGGCTCGGTTCGGCTGTTAAACGTTGAGTTCTGGTTGTGAAGGAGCCGGTGACCGGGAGCCGGTGACCGGGAGCCCGTCCGCCCGTTGCGTCCTGACGGGTAATTGTACCGCAGTGGTCACGGCAGGCTGACTCGGAGGTGGAGGAAGTACTCCCGATTATATTTACTTTACAAAAAGTACAAATTACAGCAAATCTAACAATACAAGTAAAAAATAAATAAAAAGTCCTGCATGGATTTTATTTATGTTTAATTAAAAGTATTAAAGAAACAGCCTTTTGACTGAACTATTATATCTATAAATATCTATAAATATATCATAATTAAGATAATTAATAGTGAATCATCAGTGTGTAAAGCAGGTGGAGCTGGTTTGATCTGCTTTATAAACAGATTTTATATCCAAGGTACAGCAATGTTGGGATTATTTATAATATTATTGAAATTAAACCGTGTGAGAAGTTTAAAAGGGGGAAAAAAAACAACAACAACAACAAACGTATGTGGGAGAGCTGTTAACTCACTTACACATATTATTAATATTTATCATAGTTTGCGTGAACTTTATTCCCTTTTAATCATTTTGAGTTCAAACAAGAGTATTTTCAGATTTTAGCTGCTTGAGTGTAATAATGCACTTCACGCATATTACTCATTCATTCCCGGTGTTTGTACAAAAACAAAACGCACCAGTCCTGCCTCGTTGTTGTTGTTGTTGTTTTTTAAACCATCGGTTTCTTTTCCATAAAATATGTTGATTTAGTCGCTTGATGTAGAATTATTAACATTAGGAGTCCATTATTATTATTATTATTTAATATTAAGTGTCATGAAAAAGAGAACTCAATTCCATTATGTGGATAAATCACAAATAATGCGGTGTTTTTTGGACCAGATATATGTATATAATCACTTTGCTGTAACTATTGCTCAACCCTACTTGCGCGCGTGACTTCAACGTGGCCGCGCGCCGCCGGGTCGCGCGGTCCGGTGGAACCGCGTCTGTTCATATCGCGTCCAGGTTCCTGTGTTTACGTTCTGGCTCTTATCAGCGGAGGAAAGCTTGCCTCGGCCGTTGTTAATGACCTCCGCAGCCTCGCCACCCAACTGGGGCTCATCGACAGCACGGCGGCTCTCCAGCGCCAACTGGGCCGCACGCGGGCCAATTTTTTTTTTTTTTTTTTTTAAATGACGAGCGTGTCGGGCCAAAGACGCAGAGAGAGGTTATTCAGGAAGACGGGAAATCTAAACGTCGGCCTGAATAGCAGCCGCTCGTACGTAAATGATTACGCATCCGTTATGGGAGCTGGCGATCCTCGGCCTCATAAACAGCCTCGTGCTCCGTCGTGACGCGTCTGAAAATCAATACTTTTCCATCGCAGAGTGCCCGCTGGCATCTACAGAGGAGGCTGGGAAACGAATCAGGGGGATTTCTTTGCACGTAAAGTTTGCTGCGATTTTGGGAACGGTTGGTTTTGTGTGGGAAGCTGCAGAAATGAAGAGATCCAGTTCAACCGTCCGAAGCTGTAGGATCTCGTCATATATCCTGCATGTTGTTTCAAACTGGAGATGAGTGGAAACAATCAGCTGATTTGATGCTGATGTTTTTATTTGTTTTGTTGTTGTTGTTGTTGTTTTTTTATCTCACCTGCTAGGTGACTGAATATCTTTAGGTATTGAACTGTTTGTTGGAAAACGTCTGCGTGTGCTGCAACAAAATGATGATAAACACACTTTCTGACACAATTCGTAATGATTCCTTGAATGTGGTTATAAAATACTTGGTAAAGATATGTAAAAAAAAAAGAAACTTTGAACAACCTGTGAATCAAAAAAACAACAAAAAACAGTTTTGCACGGACTAGTTTTCATGGAAATTCGACTTTTTGTTTTGTTTTACACAATGAAAGTCAGATAATTTGACATCTGAACCCCGAATGAGTCTCAGGATTTGCTTTTAAAATTTTGCAAAGTGCAATAAATGTTTCATTGCTTTAAAAGCTGCCCGGTGATCCTCGTCGGCCTGTTTTGTGCAGTTGTATCCTGCAGTTATTGGTCTCGGGAGTGGAGCGAGCGAGAGGCTGAGAGGCAGAGAGGCAGAGAGGCAGAGAGGCAGAGAGGCAGACACCCACAGCCTGCTGTTACGTAAGGAGACGGAGATGTCTGTCTCGTCCACACGGCGACCCGGTCAGACCGAGCTACTACTAAATCTGTTAACCCAGATACCCGGGGCTGCCGTAGCACACTGCCTCACATAGCACCTGTCTTGAGAGCTGAGCAGCAGGAGAGGAAGCACACAATACTTTAGAAATAGTATTGATCTCGGAAGAAAGGTTGTTTTTTTTGTTGTTGTTGTTGTTGTTGTTTCTCCTTGGCACGCCGCAGAGTCTCATCCCAGGAGCTCGTTAAAGCTTCAATGTTACGGTCAAGGTCACTTGCGTCCGGATGGATTTCTGCCAACTTCAACCGGAGTCCTGTGGCGTAGCAGAGGAAACTAGAAAAGGGGAGAACAGTTGAAGGCTGAGGATGAAACTCGGCGTTGGCTTTTAGCTCCTAAGGAAAAACACTGCGTAGTTTTTCTTCTTCTTTTTTTTTATTTATTTTTTTTATATGGTGGACGTTTTTCTCCTCGAGCAGCAGGTGGAGCCCGGAGATCGCTCCCTCGGTGGGATGACACGGGTTCACGGCTCCGTGTCGACGAGCATCTGCCGAAGCCGAGACTGTGAATCCGCACCGACTGCAGTCTCTCCTCCACATCACGGGACCCGCACAAAAAAATGAGGAAAAAACCCTCCTCCCGTCCCCCCAGAATTCACCCCTGGAGATCAATACAGTATCACGTTATCGTCGTCTTCTGGGGGAGTTTTGTGTTACTGGGAAGGAACGGATATGTCGGGCTGCTTGTTAGGTGATACGAGTCCAATGTCATGCAAAGACAACGACAAGTGAACGCTGTCTTGATTTTTTTTTTTTTTTTGTGTGTGTTTAGCTTCAGGTATGAATATTGAGGCGAAGCTTGTGTGTTTGCAGACTTGTATGCTTTGTGTGGACAGATTTAATCATCACAGCTGGACCACAGAGGCGTCTGTGTTTTCATAAGGTTGAACCTCATGTTATTAATTCAGTCTCAAAACAGTGGAAAGAAGCTTGTTGAAGCTACAAGCATCATCCAGCAAAACGCCCTGAATCTATTCAAGCGGCGCAAAAATCTGCAGATTTTTAGGTGTCAAATACTATTTAAAAAAAAAAAGTCGATGACCAACATATCTACTGTACATTGAATAAGAAAATGCAGCAATATGGCTCTAAAATAATGTCACGATATTTTACAATACTTTTTCAGTGACGATATTATTAACAATATGACAAAATACAAAAAAATAAGTTCTAGTTTCAAATAAAATATATATTTTAAATATATAAATCATTATATATCCATCTTTTTAACATATATTTTTAGATCCTACTAAAAATCATACCAATATTGCTATGAACGATATATTTGGCACCCCATTGATGCTGGTGTTTATATTGGGGGACTCTTACCTCGCCTTTAATCACTAGCGTTTAAAAAAACAACAACAAAAAAAAAAACATTTTTATCAAATAAAACTTTTATTTGCCGAGCTTCAATAAAAACGAGGAGTGTCACTACGTCTCGTAACGTGATCTTCTCAGCTCTGCAGTCCCACAAATTGTGTTTGGACAGCCTTTTGTATGTATTTTTTTAATAGAGTAGATAAAAAATATCTGCGCTCTGGATTAAAGCTGTAAAAACCTTGATTAGACTGAAGGAGGGAACATTTCAACCTCGCTGGTCTTCATCAGGAAAACAACCAACCTGAAAAATAACAAGTGGTGTCGAGGCGACGTCATGGCATTGATTACATTCTTCTGATGTCGCGGTCCGCTGACACCTGCTGTGCCCCCCGTCCCCCCCCGCCCCCCCGCCCCACTCCCCCACCATGTTGCAGGTGTTTTAAACAGTCTGTAGTTTAATCGGTCGACTGTGATGTCAGCAGGATGTAATAGTCTTAGTCTTACCTTACGCCCGGTCTAAATATAGAACAGGATGTGTACACAACTGCCTCTCTGCATCATTATGTCTCGAACCTGCCAGTTTGGAAGTTGGATTCGGGTATTACAAGACTTTTTGTGGGACCGGTGCTTTTTTTTTTCTTTTTTTTTTTTCTCTCCACCTTTCGGGAGGTTTTTTTTTCTCCGTCCTGATTCTTGCACGTTGCCCGACGAGCTGTCTGCCGCCGCAGCGGCCGAGTTGCCCACGACGGATTTTTCCTACAAATTTCCTGCATTTTGGTGTGTGTTCACGCTGTCCTGCTTCTTTTTTTTTTTTTTTTTTCAAAGCAGCGCTCCCTGAGCTACGTTCTCCACTGACAGGATGACTAAAAATAACATGATGGATCATACAACAAGACACCCTTTGTTTTCCATAGATATCTACCTGCAGTTTTTAGCACAGCGCTTCACTCTTTTATAGCAGTAACTCTCACATCGCAGCTTTGCAGCCTCCATGCTGAGTCTTTTTACGCTCTGAGGAACAGCTGGCGACAGCTGTTTTCGTACTACTTTCTCCGTATGGATATTTCGCGGTTGTTTTGTTCGCCGGTGTCTCTACATTTTATATCACCTTTTAATAGAATTCATTTGGTATCGCTAAAAGCTGCTTTAAGATGTTTCTGAGTGTTCTTGAGTGTTTTGGCGTGTGCAGGGAGCGACTTCAGGCTCTGGTAACTTGTGAAGAAGACTATGATGTGCCATTGTTTTTTTGTTTTTGTTGACATTGCCGTTAAATAATACATAACTTGGTGAAATCATGAACCTCTCCGATCTCCCCTTCAGGTGAACTCGTGGAGCGGCTCCATTGAAATAGGCGTGACGGCACTGGACCCCGCCGCGCTGGACTTCCCCAGCAGCGCCACGGGCCTCAAGGGCGGCTCCTGGATCGTGTCGGGCTGCTCGGTGCTACGGGACGGCCGCTCCGTCCTGGAGGAGTACGGCCGCGACCTCGACCAGCTCGCCGAGGGCGACCGCGTGGGCATTCAGCGCAGCTCCCGCGGCGAGCTCCACCTGTGGGTGAACGGGCAGGACTGCGGCGCGGCCGCCAGCGGCCTGCCGACCAGACTGTGGGCGGTGGTGGATCTGTACGGCAAGTGCACTCAAGTGACGGTGGTGAGTTGCGAGCCGCCGCCGCCCTCCTCGGAGAGAGAGAGAGAGACAATAGAGCGGGAGGAGGAGGACGAGGAGGATGACGAGGAGGAGGAGGAGGAGGTGGTCGTGTGCGGGGTTCGGGAGGACGCGGGGATCGCGGCACTTATGAATGCGGCAGCACTGAATGGAATGATGAACGGAGACGAAGGTAGGAAGCCTGTTTATCGGCGTGGCTCTCGGGCGCCTCCGTCTGTCGGGTTGTTTTCATCGCCTGTTTCCCTTTTTCGCTTCCTTCTGCCAGTGCCTGAGCTCAGCTGCAGTCACAGCCGACCGGACAAGTTCCCCAACAACCTGGAGCCCGACACTGGTGAGAAAATCCTCCTCCGATCGGACTCTTTGCGGCCCGACCGCCGCTGACCGCCGCTCTCTTCCTGTGTCTCTCCAGTTCTGACGGAGCACCAGCTCTTCGACGTCTTCAACAACGCAATAGTATCCTTTTACCGCTCCGAAGACGACGGCGGAGGGGAAGACGGTGGAGGAGGAACAGGAGGAGGCAGCAGCGACGGAGGGGGAGGAGGAAACACGGGGACGGAGTCCTCTTCCAGGAACGACAGAGGGAGCAACAGCAGCGGAGGAGGTGCGGTGAACAGTGACAGTGGAACGGGGACGACGGGAGGAGGCGGAGCCGGAGGAGATGCCGGCAACACTAATAACACCCCCGCTGGTAATGGAGGGGCGGCGCCGGGGGCGCCGACGGGCGGGATGACCACCAACGACGCACTGCTGTTCCACGAGAAGTGCGGCACGCTGATCAAACTGAGCAACAACAACAAGACGGCGGAGCGGAGGAGGCCGCTGGACGAGTTCAACAACGGCGTGGTGATGACCAACCGGCCGCTCCGGCACAACGAGATGTTCGAGGTGTTTACGATCGCGCGGCTCGTTGTTACCGACCGAACCGGCGTCCCCGTTGGTGGTTGATTAAACCTCCCAAACACACGAGAGCACGCTGAATCTCAGGCCTGAACAGAAAAGCACAGTTATTTTTTTGTTTGGGCTGGAATAAAAGTCAGGATAAATACTCAGATCTGTTTCCTCCGTTTCATCAGATTCGCATCGATAAGCTGGTGGACAAGTGGTCCGGCTCAATAGAGATCGGCGTGACCACGCACAACCCCAACAACCTGGACTATCCCGCAACCATGACAAATCTGCGTTCAGGTAACACACACACAAACCTCACGGAGAATCTGCAGTAAACGTAACAGAAAGTGCTCATCGGGAATTTATTTGGACTTTATTTATTTTTCTTTCAAGGTACAATCATGATGAGCGGCTGCGGGATTTTAACCAACGGGAAAGGAACCCGCAGGGAATACTGTGAATTCAGCCTGGATGAACTTCAGGTTCGTGGCGATACACAAAACACGCACAGCACACCTCACTCGGACTCGCACGGTGCCGATAAATCTGTCCTTACATTCTCCGTCGTCTCCTCTCGTCCGCCGTCCAGGAGGGAGATCACATCGGGTTGATGCGCAAAGCCAGCGGGGCGCTTCATTTCTACATCAATGGCATCGATCAAGGTGAGACCCCGCATGAAGGGGGAAAGGGAGCCCGGGGCTGCACCGTGAGTGGATTACAGCTGTTACCTGTATGAATGAGTGATTGAGAAACACGCAGCCAATCGGCTCGGAGGAAATCTGCACCATCGTGGAAAAACACTGAAACCAGTGAAACATTAACATATCAGTCGGTGTCGTAGATATTTAGTGACATTTTTAGTATTTTGTTTTCCTGTTTGATCCCATGATGCTCTACGTTGTGAACTATCTGCTGACTAATCACAAAATAGCTGCAATGGATGAATCAATTATTCATAACGCCACAAATAGAGACTGTCAGCAGTGTCACAGCGGATCTGAAGATGAACTACCTTCATACTTAAAAGCAGAAGAACCGTCGGACTCTCCGGCAGGTCGACTTCCGCCTCTTAACGGCTTCGTGTGTTTTCCAGGTGTTGCGGCAGCTCAGACGCCCGCCGTCGTCTACGGCGTGGTCGACCTCTACGGCATGGCCGTCAAGGTCACCATCGTGCACAACCACAACCACAGCGACCGCCTCAGACGCAACAACGCCATCATGCGGGCTCTGTCGCCCGACGTGGGCCGACCGCGGCCGGCTCTGTCGCTGACCCCGGACGCCGAGGGGCCGGACCGACTGCTCTTTCACCACAACTGTGGCCAGAAGGCCGCCATCATCAGCGACGGCAGGACGGCGCTGCGGCCGCAGTGAGTCCAACGCATGTCCACTTTTAGTGTGTGAGACGTAACGAGACAAATAAGTTGACGCATCCAGAGGGTTTTAGTGTTTTTTTGGTCTTAAAAAAGGTTTGGATACAGAGAAACTCGGCTTGTTGCTGTGATGTGTTCTAGGTTTGGTCTAAATAAAAAAAAAAAAAAGTATGATGCGTAATGTGGAGAAATACTCTACTTCCAGTATTTTAAACACAAAATCGGGTAAATTAAATCTGCGGTGGGGAACGTTTGTCTCCCCCTGCTGCCAGTGAGAGTAATTACAAAAACACTGGTGACGTCAGCGGCTCTGCAGTAGTCTCCTCTGTCACTGCTTTTGCGGCTCGCTTCATTTTGAGAATTTGATCTCTCGAGCTCAGGAACATTTCGCAAACTCCAGACGAGCCGAACGACTGCATTCTTTTATCGCCACGCGAGCTAGCAACGTGCTAAACCAGAAGTTAGCTGGTAGAAGTCTCAGGTGCCCACTGAGCACGCCCGGTGTGCACTCATGCGGTCGCCACAGGAATGTCTCACCAGACACCGGATTTAAAAAGAGAGATTTTACACGATGCCGATGGACTTCATCTTCGTGGTGTGAGCCGCTTCCAGAACTGCTGAACGTTTAACAGACATTCATTTGCGCGTGAAAGTTCCCCACTCCGGCTTTTAACGACGCTGCGTTCACAGTGCGACCGATGACTTCAACCACGGCGTGGTCCTGAGCAGCCGGCCGCTGCGCTCCAACGAGGTGTTCCAGGTCCGCATCGACAAGATGGTGGACAAGTGGGCCGGTTCTATTGAAATTGGCGTCACGACGCACAACCCCGCCTACCTGCAGCTGCCCTCCACCATGACAAACCTGCGCTCAGGTAAAATCAAAGAAAACGCCTCCGTAAGTTGGAACGATTTGCTCCACGATGAAGGTCGTGCGATGTGTTGCAGGGACGTGGATGATGACGGGGAACGGAGTGATGCACAACGGAACCACAATACTGGATGAGTACGGACACAACCTGGACCGACTCAAAGTAAGTCCTGTTGGGTTGTTTTTTAGCACTCCGTCATGTCACCCGTCGCTCTTTCTCCCGTAATAATGTCTCGTCCCTCTCCTCCCCCTCTTCCTCCTCCTCCTCCTCCTCCTCCTCTTCCTCCAGGCGGGCGACACCGTCGGTGTCGTGCGGAAAGAAGACGGCAGCCTCCACTTCTTTGTGAACGGTGTGGCTCAAGGCCCGGCGGCCTGGAACGTCCCCCCCAGCGTGTACGCCGTGGTGGACCTCTACGGTCAGGCGGCTCAGGCCACCATCATGGACGACATGGGTGAGAGAGGGAGGAAGACCAGCGGGGCAACGATGAAGATGATAATGGCACCGAGTAGTTACACCCCTCCCCCGCCCCCTTTTTGTGTTTGTTCCCGTCTCAGTGGACCTCCCCCCTCTTCCGGAGGACAGCTCCGAGGGCCCCACCGCCATGTCCCCCGGGAGCCCCTGCTCGGTAGCAGGGGCCGCCACTGACCTGCGTTTCCACCAGCTGCACGGCACCAACGCCGTCATCACCAACGGGGGGCGCACCGCCCTGCGCCAGAACTGCCGCAGCGAGTTCAACGACGCTATCGTCATCTCCAACAGGTGAAACGAGGGATCCTGAAGTCGCGTTTGCTGACCGTGAAAACACGATGAACTGCCACATGAAGTTGGTTACACACTGATATATTTTCCTGCGTCGATGTCAGGAGTGTAAAAAGAGGAAGCCCCGTTTATTTTGTTTATTTTTTTTACAATGTTATTCAGATTCACAGCAGGTTTTTCGTCGACTGTGCAGTTTTAGTTCCGGGTTAGCTGTAAAATGTGACTCGCAGTTTATTTAATGCTCATTTGTGGGACAGACCGACAACAACCCGGGAAGCATTTCAAGGTTTTGGTCTTTACAAACTGTGTCTTCAAATATTTTTGAGCCGTCAAATGAGCATTTCTGATACATACGAGTTATGTTTTTGCCGAAGCTAACTCCCATTATTCTCATCAGTTACGTGGTTAAAAAGGTACAAACAGGTCATTTTTGGTGCCACGTGGTGTTTACAGGTGAATAAATACTTGCGTGTTGCAGGTGCCTTCGGGATGGAGAGCTGTTTGAAATCATCATTCAGAAGATGGTGGACCGCTGGTCAGGTTCAATAGAAGCAGGTCAGATGTGACGTCTGTGTGGTATCACAGCGGTCTGGTCTTACGACCTCACGTTGATCTCCAAAGCAGCAGTTCAGACTCTGATTTCAAATATACTTCATGTGTCACCATCACTGGTTCCACCTCTTTTCTTTTGTTCTCCTTCCTGTGTGTGCAGGAGTGACGGCCATCAGACCAGAGGAGCTGGAGTTTCCAAACACGATGACCGACATTGACTACGACACCTGGATGCTCAGGTACTGATGCTCTGCTTCTTTTTTTTTTTTTTTTTTAAGGCCGTTGAACATGTGTAGGTGTTGTTTCGACGGACTTGGTGTTTCAATGATGCTCCCAACCGTTTTCACTTGGAGACACGAAACAATTTACATTAATGCGAACATTTACAGATTCGATTTTTTTTGTTTGTATTTATTTCTCGTCCACAGTGGAACGGCCATCATGCAGGACGGCAACACGATGCGCAACAACTACGGTTGCGATCTGGACTCCCTGACGACGGCCTCGCGGATCGGCATGATGCGCTCAGCCAGCGGAGATCTCCACTATTACATCAACGGCGTGGACCAAGGCGTCGCCTGCTCCGGTCTGCCACCGGGTAAAGAACGGCAGACAGAAGTTAGAGGGCCGGGCCGCAGCCACACACTGATGAAATGCCCGAAATGTGTCTGATATGTTTGTGTGTGTGTGTGTGTGTGTGTGTGTGTGTGTGTGTGTGTGTGTGTGTGTGTGTGTCCGTCCGTTTCTCTCAGAAGTGTTCGCTGTGATCGACCTGTACGGTCAGTGTGTTCAGGTGTCCATCACCAGCTCCTCAGGCCCGCTGGACAACAGCCTCTGTACCAGCAACATCACTGAGAAGAGCTTCCCCATCCACTCCCCAGGTACACCTCAGGGTCGTCACACAGGTCAGCACAGCCTGCTGCAGCACGGGGGATCACGTCGTGCAAATCCTTCACGAAAATGATCCTGAGCAGTCGTGTAAATTGGTTCATGAGTTTATTTCTAAATAAGAGCAGAGAAGTAAAGGCCTCATCTGGACGCCTTTGTCTCGTTCCGTCTTGTGTTTTTAGTAGCAGGCGTCGCCCATCGGCTCCACGGCAAACACGGCAAGAACGTGGTGCTGCTCGGCGAGGGCTGCCAGGCCGTCCGAGTCGGAGGTTACGCTCACGGCATCGTGTTCAGTGCGAAGGAACTCAAAGCGGATGAGCTGTTCGAGGTACGCCGGGAGTCCCGGTTCCGGTTTACCGGAGAAACGCTCTGAAAAGTGGACAAAAATAACGTGCAGATATCGGCATATTTTAGGGTTAAAAATTCTCCGGTAAAAAAAAAAAAAAAAAAAAAAAAAAAAAAATCCATTTCTGTTTTCCCTGTCAGGCAGGACTTGTTTCTTTCTCTTCCCTGATCCTCTCTCTCTCTCTCTCTCTCTCTCTCTCTCTCTCTCTCTCTCTCTCTCTCTCCCTCCCCCTCTCTCGCCCTCGTCTCTGCAGGTGAGGATTGATGAGGTGGATGAGCAGTGGTGCGGTTCGCTGCATATCGGCCTGACCACGCTGGCACCCCCGGAGCTGCCGTCCTGCCCGCTGTCAGGCCTCTCCCCCTCCCTCCCGCAGCTCCGCACCAAGGTCACCTGGCTGCTCTGCGGCTCGGAGGTCCGTCGCAACGGCGCGCTGCAGCGCCAGAACTACGGCTGCTCGCTGGACCGGCTGACGGTGAGCTGCACTCCCCCTCCTCCGCGAGCGGGGGAAAACAACTTCACTGCAGTTCTACCGGTTGGATTTACGATCGACTCCAAATGTTATGGAGCGCTTAAAGCGGTCAGGTCCGGTTTACGGATCAACCTTCAGGCGTTAAGATTTAAACCTTGACTTGAGTTATTGATTAACGCGATTCCTCGCTGCTGAAGTAGATCATTCGCATTTTCATTGATGACTCGAAAACATGAAATTTACGAGACGTGCAGGAAAACTGCTATTAAATCAACACTGATGGACTCTTATTATAAACCAGCGTTACTCTGGATTCACATGTTCAATTCTTTTGCAATTATTTATTGAAAAGGAATCTTTTTGAAGCTGAAAACACATTCGAAGCATCCAGTCGCCAGCCGGTTACCGTACCGCTACCTGTCAGACAACTGAGCAGCTGCCTCAGCACATTTGGCCTCTCTGCTCCCTGAACGTTGACCCGAAGCAGCAGACGTTAAGACTGAGTGTGTGTTTCCAGGTCGGGAACCGCGTGGGCGTGAAGAGGTGCAACGACGACACCATGCACATCTTCATCGACGGAGAGGACATGGGACCTGCTGCTACAGCGGTGGCCAAGGTATGGACTCCTTTTTATTTTTATTTTTTTTACACGCTCGCACAATAAGAAGCTTTGCAGACCCGTGATGTCATCCAGCACCTCCTTCTCGCTCCTCGCAGAATGTTTACGCGGTTCTGGACCTGTACGGGCAGATAACGGCGGTGTCCATCGTCAGCTCCTCGCTGATGGAGGACATGGAGAGCGTGAAGGCGCCCTCGCTCTCCTCTGACAGCTGCAGCGAAGGAGAGGAGGACAGCACCCCCGTCAGGGAGGTACGGAGAGAACCTCGCTAGGCGTTTTATCTCGGTGACGTCCGTCTGCCGGCGACGTATTCAAAAGTGACCCGACACCTTAAGAACCTCGGTTTTTCATTTCCCTCGTCGATGTCGCCTCCAGGTCGAGAGCGAGCCGTGCGCGCTGGAGCCCACCGTCGTGGCGTTCCTGGAAAACCACGGCAAAAACATCCAACTGTCCAACCAGAATCTGACGGCGGCCCGAGTGTCGAGCTACAACCAGGGCCTGCTGGTCACCGCCCAGCCGCTGGCTCGGCAGCAGCTGTTCCAGGTCTGGTTTCCCGTCTCGGCCTCAACCGCCTTCATTTTTAATAACCGTGTTATGTAGAGAGCGTGCGACCGGTCCAGCTCGTCACCGGCCTCTTTCCGGCCCTCCAGTTTCAGATCGACCGTCTGAACCCGTCGTGGACGTCGTCGCTGTCGTTAGGGGTGATAGGCCACTCCCCCGACCGGCTCAACTTCCCGTCCACGGCGTGCTGTCTGAAACGCTCCGCCTGGCTGCTGCAGCGAGACTCCGTCTTCCACAACTCCCTAAAGGTACACGCACCAACGTGTCTGTCATGTTTGTGTCCATTTTCTTTTTCACGCTCTCACCCTCCCTTCTTTTACGACCGTCTCCGAACACTTCCTCCTCAGATATGCGAGAACTACGGTCCTAATCTAGATACGTGTCCGGAGGGGACGGTGTTGGGTCTGCTGGTGGACGCCAACAGTTGTCTCCACCTCTACGTCAACGGCATGGACCAGGGTGTGGCGGCGCAGGACATCCCCTCACCCTGCTACCTGTTCATCGACCTCTACGGCCAGTGTGAACAGGTCGGCACACAAACGCCACCACTCGGTGCATCTTCTTCCATCCTGGTATCGGAATCGAGAGTCAAGAATAGGGCGGTGTTTTCATTTAAAATATATACAAATACTTTTAACGTTTAAGCATAGACTGTCTATTAAAGTAGACGTAGCTTCCAGGTCTGAAAAGTGAAGCCAATGTGAAAGTGCCGTAAACTGCAATACCACCAAGGACCACCAGGGGCAGGAGCGAAAAGGCTCCGGCTCCATAGACTCCCTATTCAACTTCTGGCATGAAATGCAAAGTCAATACAGTTTTTCCAAAAGTCATTATGGTGTCATGAGCTAAAGTCTGGTCTTTCCTGTTAGTTTTCTGGCGGTTCATCTGAAAATATTCCCATCATTAAATAGAAAATAAGCCTTAAAAAGACGCATTTTTTTTAGGTCGTGTCTGTTTGATTGACAGGCCCTGGGTGCAGTCAGGTTTTAGCTGCAGGTGGGCGGGGCCTTATATCCTCAGCTCGACATCTCGCTGAGCAAAAGTTTTTAATATGACAAAGAAAACAAAATCTTGACTCTAAGAATAATTTCATTAAGACGTCAAACGAATGTCGTCCAAAACGTCCAGAGGTTGAGATGCTCGTCTCACTTCAGAACGGAGCTGTTGTATCACTATGAAAACATGAAGTCATATTCCTCTAACGTATGTTGTGTCGTGATGGCAGGTTACTATAGTAACAAACAACGTGCCAGCTGTTGGTGGAGAGAGTGGTGAGACCCGCTGTCAGGGAGACATGGAGAAAGCCGACATGGTTGACGGTAAGAGTCTGTTGTGGGTTTTTTTTTTGTTTTGTTTCGTCATTTAAACTTTATTGAAGTCCTCGAAGTCCTGAGGTTTTTATTTGTATTTTTTTTATAATTGCAGGAATCAAAGAGAGTGTGTGCTGGACGCCCCCTCCAGAGGTCAACCCCAACAAGACCTGCGAGTACCAGGCGCTGTGCTCGCGCTTCAAGGACCTGCTCACGCTACCAGGTGGGGCCTCATTTCTCCCGCCTCCACATTTGACTCTTTCTCAACCACAAACTCTCCCTCGGCTCTAAAATCACATCGTGTCCACTCGCTGTTCGTTTAAGATGGTTACTTCAACGAAGATGCAAAGTACAACCTGTGCTACTGCGAGTCCTGCCACAAGCTCCGGGGCGACGAGGCGTATTACAAGAGAGGAGAGCCGCCCCGGGACTACGCGCTGCCCTTCGGATGGTGCCGCTTCGCCCTCAGGTGAGAGGACGGGCCTCTCGGCCGGACGCGTGACGGAGCGGTGAGGTGTTGAAACTCCACCCGTGTATTCAGAACGGCAACTTTTTCAAATATTCACAACCTTCGTGACTTTCCGGGAACAATTGGGTTTAACGTTTCTGAAACTGAAACACTGCCGCAACACTTCTGACGCTTCGATTGCCGAAAAAGAAACGCAATTAACGTTTCAGTTGATTGACAGTTGGCGAACGTCCGACCTCGGACGGTTAATTCGGCACACGGAGTGAAAACTCTTCGGCTCCTTTGGGGCGCTAACTTCGTTTGAAGCCGGTCAGCTTCGTGCAGCGTGCTTCACGGCGGGACGTCAATCACAAGTCTTTATTTGGGGGTTTTGAGAATCTAGAAACCAAATGCACTTTCTGACAATTGGAAAACCCGGATTGCCGATTTTGAGCATTTCCAAATGTCATAAAACAAGACGACCAAAGTCTTCCTTTTGTAATCTGTCATCTGTTCAGCCTTCTCTTTGCTGCGTGTGTGTCAACGACAGTTTATGTTATTCATCCAGGATCAAGCCCCACTGTGAGGTTTCTAATGCACTGAAGAAGTGGCACATTGCGTACCACGGCACCAGTGTAGGAGCCCTGCGACGCACGCTGGACCACAGTCAGCTGCTGCCCGGTACCAGAACCACTCTTTGTTTTTATATAGAAACACGCTACACGTAATGAAGACGGTTTTCTTTTCTTCTTCACGGAGCACTCTCTCACGTACGAGCTAATTCTTTTACTGACGTAATCGCTGCAGGGACGTCGTCCATCTTCTCCGTGTCTCCGGTGAAGGCCGAGGGGCCGAACGGCTACAGCGAGCCGGAGGAGAACAGCGCCCCCGGCAGGGAGGTTCCCAGAGTGCGCCTCTCCCCCACCATGCGCTACTCTGGCTTGGAGATCTTCGCTCCCAAAGTGCAGTAAGTCCACCGCCCGGATTTAGTCAGCGAGGGGGCGGGGCTTATTTCCTGACTGTCCTTCTTCTCCTCCTCCTCCTCCTCCTCCTCCTCCTCCTCCTCGTGCAGATTTCGGGACCCCCGTTCTCACCGCTGCCACCAGGCTCAGGTCGGATTCCAGGTGTGCGTGCGCCCCGGCTCCTATAAGGTCGGACCTCAGACCCTCGGCCACAGCGAGCCGCTGGATCCTCGCTTCAGCAACTCTGAGATCGAGTGGATCACCAAGGAAGAGGGCGGCACGCTGCTCTACGGGCTGCTCGTCCGAGTGGAGTGAACGGCGGGCGGCGCGGCAGGCGCTCCTCGTCCTTTTAGTAAACTGACAACCAAATCCAAGCCCTGCCTTGAGCGAGAGACTCCTCTGGAATCCAGCTGTTCCCGCTGCGGATTGTGGACAATTCAGCATTTTGGATTTTGTTTTTGTTGGTTTTCTGTTGTTTGGACTCTTTTAATTGCCGGCGGCGACGGCGGTTTCAAAGAACAGACACTGCCTGCACTTTATGTTTCGGACACTCGTGGGCAATTTTTAAGCTAACGTCTCATCGACACTACACGTTTGTTCATCGGCTGAATTTTTTGTATTTAATTTTTTGCCACGTTTTTTTTTTTTCCTTTCTTCCCATCAACTTATTTTCCTCCCTCGAAACTAGCGTCTTCTTTTTTTTTTTTTTTTTTTAATTTTTCTTTTCCGCACTTATTTGAACTCGTACCACCTCTGCTCTGGTCAGTGTTTCATTTTGGGAGGAGATATTTAACAAACTGTCACCTGAAAAAGACTGAAAACGTGGGTCAAGAAAATTAAAAAAAATGAAAAAGGAGTGACAATGTTTTCACAGAAATATATATATATATGTATATATTTATATATATATATATATATAAAGACTTGAATCTGAGGATGAACCCAAGAGTGTCATGTGACAGTGCCGTCTATACGGGGGGAGCTTTTAAAACTGGAGGGAAAAAAGATGTTTACACGTGTACCGCTGTATGTTGCTGTCCTCTTCCCGTCTCCACATTTTATTTTTGTTAATTTTTATTTGATTTGATTTGTTTTTTTCTAAAACAGTCCTGTTTGCTTTCCTCGCCCAGCATCACTTCTGACTCCTCTCGTCAAATAGAAAACGTTTAAACTGTGGAGAAAACTGGAGCGTCTGAAAAAGATCTTACTGCACCTTTTTTTTTTTTTTTTTTTTTTTGGGGGGGGGGGATTTAAAATAGTGCCAGATGATAACAAATGTTTTCCAGCCGTACGCCTAGAAAATGTGTAGCTAAATATTTTTTTTTGTTTTTAATATTGTGTGTTCAGACATAATGGGTGGGGGATATACCCGCCGTTTCTGGCTTTGTCCTGAGATTCAAAGAAATTTGGGGCTCGTTTGCATTTTTTTTTTGTTGCTGTTGTTGTTTTTTAAGCTCGGCGTTAGATGAGATTTTACCACGCCAAAAAAAAAAAACAGGAAGCGACAGCTCGCCTCGTCCGATCCTCTCCCAGACGGTTCGTACAGAAACATTAATCGAACTCAAAACACAAAGGTGACACCGATACCTTATTTGAACTGTTTTAAAAAAAAAAAAAAACGTATTTAACTTTTTACAACAACAAACCAAAAAAAAAAAAAAAATTACAACCGGCGCCTCCGCAGCTCAAAAGAAGCATCCCGTTTCTATGGCGACCATCTGCAAGTCGGCTACCCAAAGCGCAGACGTCGGAGTCGGAGGAACAGTCGTCGGGTCGCTCATCGAGACTCGCGAGTCCCCGTGGCGGTCCACGTACCGCAGTTTGGGAATCGCCGGGCAAGAAAACGCACCAATCGGCACCTCCGAAAACTCGAAAAAAAAAAAAATTAACACGTCGTTTCGTGTTTGTAGAAACCGGAGAGGAGCAAACGCGGGTCAGCGGTTACTCGGCAACAAGCGGGATCTCTGCTGGTTGCCCGGCAACTGTGGTGAAATGTCGATTTGTCCTTTTTTTTTTTTTTTTTTTAACACTTTTCTTTTGTTTTAAAAGGTTTGAACGCACGATGTAAAATATAATAATCGGTGATGTTCAGAGGAGGCGGCAGGCGGGTTTTGTTACCTTTTTTATTTTTTTTTTTAATTATTATTATTATTATTTTTTTAAAAGGAGTCGAGGTCAACTGTCGCTTCGTGTTTCCGAACAGCGTTAACGGTCGAATCTCTTAAAGCGACGGCGCACGCTCCCCGAGACGGCCCAACATTTCTGTTTCTTTCTTTTTTGAAGACGAACTGAAGCCAACGAGGTGTAAAGTGGTTCTCCACAATCGTCTCGCTTTCCGTCATCGTTTACACTTGATCCGGTCCCCCAACCCCCCTCCATCCTCCACCCCACCTCCACCTCCGCCCTCATCCACGGCTCCGTCATGTCTCGACGCTGTTTACCCGGCCGGACCTCCGCAGCAACGAGCTGTTCGGGAGTCGCAGCAGGAAAGAGTTGAGTCGTTTGCGTCCCCCACGACCTCCGCTGGTGTTTACATGTGAACGTTGTTCATGAGCGCGCTGCTCTTCTTCTGCTCCGGCAGACATAATTGATTTACACTCGTTTATACGACGGGTTTTTATCGGATCCAGGATATCCACTTCGATTGATTGTACGTGAGCAGCCCTTCAATCCTGTTGCCAATTTGCTAAACCTGCTTGAGAACATATATTCCTCCCTCCTCCTCCATCCTCCTCCTCCATCCTCCTCCTCCCTCCTCCTCCTTTGACGAGTCAAACTCACGGATTATAAATAAAGAAGCTCAGTCACCTTCTACGAGCAGCTGTGATCTAACTGACAAGGAGATTTACCGGGTCGGGCAGAGAAAAAAAAACTTCCAATCGAAAATGTGAAAAAAAAAAATAATAATAATATTAAATGGGTTATTTACAGCCCAGTGCTGCTTTGTACAATTTAATTTGTATTTTTTTGTTTTTTGTTTTCTGTATGTCGCATTGTACAGGCTGTTACATAACAAATCATATCTTCCTGATTTATAAAAAAATAAACTGATCAGACAGTACGCACAGAAGGGACGGTTGACGTGTTATTTCTTCGGGAAATAATGGGAAAAAAAAATGCAACGAATAAAAGACCAAACCTGCTGTTCTTTTTTTTAATTTTTTTTTATTTAGAGTAGGAAAAAAAAGGTGGAGTTTTTCAAAACTTCTTGCAGAAGTGGCGGCTGCTTCGGGGCGGCGGGGGGGGGGGGAGGGGAGGGGAGGCAGGTCTGTCCTGCCATTGAACAACAATGGAGTGATTTAAAAATGCAGAAATGTCCCACAAACATAATGACGCCATAACTGGAGTCTAAACGCGTCCCTGACAGTCATCTGCTCTGTGGTCCTGGTGGCTTGCATAGTCGACTTGGATTATTTATTCACGTGTCGTCATTTCTGCTCCAGCTTTGACTTTTGAGGTGGACCCTGAGGGTTTGTTGTTTTTCTTTCTGCTGACCTCTCTGGTCCCGAGCTTTCCTCGGCCCTCTCGCCTCATTTAAAGGAAATAGATTCGGCTTTTTGGATGAGAAGATCTAAAGTGGAAAAGATACACCTACCAACACCTTTAAATCTCAAATAATCGATATCTCATTAACGATTGATGAACTGGAAAGGAGAAAAACATTTCTTCTACAAAAAAAACAACTATATTTTGCTTATTCTCAAGTCTCTCCGATGATTTATTTTATTTTTGGATGAAAGGCTTTCTGGCTTTGAAAAGTTTTAAAGCAAATTAAACAGCTTCATTTATTATAAGACGTTAATGTGACTCAGGAGAATAAACAACAAATGATTCGTTTTAAGGGGAAACAAATAAAAACGTTTTTTAGGAACAGCAGTTTTACATGG
>NW_027210908.1:0-130000 GCF_029030835.1 Brachyistius frenatus
TATGACTTTTTTTTCATTGTTTTGAAGACATGCTATAGTATGACTTTTTTTTCATTGTTTTGAAGACATGCTATAGTGTGACTTTTTTTTAATAGTTTGAACGACATGCTATAGTATGACTTTTTTTTTCATTGTTTTGAAGACATGCTATAGTGTGACTTTTTTTCATAGTTTGGATGACATGCTATAGTATGACTTTTTTTTTTTTTTCATTGTTTTGAAGACATGCTATAGTATGACTTTTTTTTCATTGTTTTGAAGACATGCTATAGTATGACTTTTTTTCATTGTTTTGAAGACATGCTATAGTATGACTTTTTTTTCATTGTTTTGAAGACATGCTATAGTGTGAATTTTTTTAATAGTTTGAACGACATGCTACAGTATGACTTTTTTTTCATTATTTTGAAGACATGTTATAGTGTGACTTTTTTCATTATTTGGACGACATGCTATAGTGTGACTTTTTTTTAATAGTTTGAACGACATGCTATAGTATGACTTTTTTTTCATTGTTTTGAAGACATGCTATAGTATGACTTTTTTTCATATTTTGAACGACATGCTATAGTATGACTTTTTTTCATTGTTTTGAAGACATGCTATAGTGTGACTTTTTTTAATAGTTTGAACGACATGCTATAGTATGACTTTTTTTTCATTGTTTTGAAGACATGCTATAGTATGACTTTTTTCATTGTTTTGAAGACATGCTATAGTATGACTTTTTTTCATAGTTTGAAAGACATGCTATAGTATGACTTTTTTTTTCATTGTTTTGAAGACATGCTATAGTATGACTTTTTTTTTCATTGTTTTGAAGACATGCTATAGTATGACTTTTTTTCATAGTTTTGAACGACATGCTATAGTATGACTTTTTTTTTCATTGTTTTGAAGACATGCTATAGTGTGACTTTTTTTAATAGTTTGAACGACATGCTATAGTATGACTTTTTTTTTCATTGTTTTGAAGACATGCTATAGTGTGATTTTTTCATATTTTGGACGACATGCTATAGTATGACTTTTTTTTCATTGTTTTGAAGACATGCTATAGTGTGACTTTTTTTAATAGTTTGAACGACATGCTATAGTATGACTTTTTTTTTCATTGTTTTGAAGACATGCTATAGTGTGACTTTTTTTTAATAGTTTGAACGACATGCTATAGTATGACTTTTCTTTTCATTGTTTTGAAGACATGCTATAGTGTGACTTTTTTTAATAGTTTGAACGACATGCTATAGTATGATTTTTTTTTCATTGTTTTGAAGACATGCTATAGTATGACTTTTTTCAAGTGGACGACATGCCATATAGTATGACTTTGTTTTAGATATTTTGGACGAAATGCTATAATATGACTTTTTCTTCATATTTTGGACGACATGCAATACGACTTTTTTTCATGTCTTGGACGACACGCTATAGTATGACTTTTTTTTTAAATATTTTGAAGTATGTCCCGACTCGCCCTGACGTTCAGCACGCGAGGGCCCGCATATCACTGCTTGCAGTTTTAACTTGTATTTCAATTAAACATTAAATATGCCCCGAGAAACCGCTCCCTCTTTTAAGTCTGTGACGTGTGTCTGGCTCTGGAGTTTAGCAGACAGGAAGGCTACTCCCAATGAGCTCACACACTTTCTCACCAAACTTGCATCTTTTTCCAGGTTAAAACAATCTTTAAAATCTGCAAAACAAGAAGTCATCGTGAAAAGAGTGTAAAATGTATCTTTATTTAATGAAATGAGTGCAGTAACAAATCCTGCGGGTTATTTAGGATTTCAAAGCCATCACATTTTAAGACATCCAAATGTATTGACAATCTTTAGATTAAGGGAAACATAATTTAGCATTTCATGTACAGTTACATGTTAAAATAAATGAAATATTCTTGATTACTGCTACACAGTCTTGCATTCCTTTAAATAAAGGCACTTTAAATGCTTTTTTTCCTGGTATCAAAATTAAAGTTATGCAAATGGTATTATCTGCATTAATGAAGAAGTGCTGTATCTTTAGTTGTACAAGAAATACACAACTGATTTGCTTTTGCTAATGAAGAAATTAAAGCATCAAACTCACAAAACAACAAAATATCCAATGCTATCGAACACATGAGCACTTTGGGTTTTAAATATTTGCATTAACTTTGTGATCATCTTCATATTATCACAGTAAAGGGCAGAATATATCAACGCTGTTATTTAAGAGGAAGACAAAATACACAAGGAGGCATCTTAGAGGAGAAGAATGACGTCAGTAGATTCTGCATTTGTTTATCAGGCAAGATGAAACATTTCATGATTTCTTGCAGCGTATGTCTGCCTGCTGCAAACTCGGTTGTTATTTGTTACACTTCACATTAAAATAATTCCTACATCTTGCCAGATCACTAGAGGAAGGAAGCACATTCCCTGGGAATGTGTCAACTGGAAAGCAAAATAAACAATCTGAGGACAAATATAGGTTCCACTAAAACTAGCTTTTACTGAGGTATACAACTCACAATCAACATATTATATATCTAATACAGCATAATAGGACTGTAATCTACAGTATATGGAGTCTGATAGAAACTAATGGACGGGTTTTAAGCACGTCTTTACTCCAAATCTTTGATCTGTATATCTGACATGGATACAGCCCAGACTGTCGTACAAAGGGAGTGAAGTCATTGATGAATGTGCACACATGCTAAAGCATGAATACCCAGTAACCAAAGAGAAGACATATATACGGATAGACAGATATGGTGCCTAATACAGAGCTTAATTGCTGAAGCTGGATTTTACTGCTGGTCGTCAGAACTGGCGAAACACCCAAGTGGAGAAAAGCCTGGGTTAAATGGCAAAATAAAGCAGTGAGATAACCGAGGCGGAGAGCAGATGATCCACGTGGACAATAAGAGGAAGGTGCTGAGGATACCTCTTCGTGTGTTTGTTCTTAACTTCGAATACAGTCGTCTGTGTCTGAAGCACTGAAACCGTTCAGAGAGTCCTGCAAGATGGAAAAAGAAGGGAGAGAAAGTGGAAACCAAAACAGGAATGAGGAGTTTGTTTTGACTGGAACTGACTGAACTTGAACCGATATAAAAATCTGAGGTCAGTGAGAAACACTATTTTTCTGTCCTTTTCCTGTTTGGAAACAGGAGCGTAAATAAAGTTCACTTTGTGGGCAGCGCGGGCAAAAACATTGGAAAAAAACATGTGATTTCTATCCTTAAGCTATTCAGGGAGCTCGTGTAGGTACTTTTGTTCGAAACATCCATGCACATAATCTTTTTTTTTTTTTTTAAATCAAATTTTCCAAAGCCCTAAAACTGAGAAAAAAAATCTGTAAAATGTTATGAGTCAAAAATATAAGTAAATAATTAAAACACAATGTATTAAGAAACATGGAGTATACTTTTTTTTTTTTTACTTTTCCTTTAACTTCCAATCAGTTCGGGTGAAAATAATTCTCCCTCGTGATATATAACCATGAGCATAATGGCATGTGGAGAGCAGTGATTGGTCCAGTGCGTGCATGACATCAGTGGTTTTACCACAAACTAGAAAAACTAGGAAAAAAAGACTGGACAGACCGCTACGACCTGCAAAACTTCATCAGAAGACTAGCCAAGCTAGCAGGCGAGCATGTTTAAGTTCTTATTATCGAACAGACCGCACCGTGATGCTTTTTTTTTAGTTTGTAAATGAAAAAAAAAAAAAAAAACATTTCAGTTAAGGTCAATTATTTAAAAAAAATTCTGTTCTTCTAATATTTATAAAGGCACTGATCTGTGTGCTTCTGATATTTCTCTGGACATTCACAATAGATCAAATCATAATAAATAAAGCCCATTTTGAAGGGTGGTTGGTTTTGCCGCATGTCTTCAGTTTCGTTGTACATTATAAAGTTGTTCAGATCACAATTTTTCAAAACTAGTTTGAGGTGAAAGAAAAGAGAAGCGTATCAAGTTTATGAACAAGTTTTACTTCAGTTTACTTTGTGATCTTTCTGTTCATTTTCTGAGGACGGCTCTGTTACCTTATTGTTTACCGAGTTCTCCGAGGACTCTTTTGTTCATGTGAGCCACGCCTCGCAGTCTTTTAAGACTCTTTGTGGCAACTTTGTCAGCATTCGCTTCCAAACTAAAAAATACTTTTTTTAAAATTTTTTTAAAATTTTTAAACAGTGTCACTTCAACAGTAAATAATGGATAAGCATCACCAACACGGGCTTACGTAATTTTATATCAAAAGTTAGCTGCGTCTATGTAGCAAGCTCACGTGATGCTCACGTGGTGCTCACGTGGTGCTCAAGCGTGTTTGGCGACACGTACTAACCAAACACAAACTGGACGATCCTGTTCAGGACGCACAGACATGCCATCATCTCAAAGCTTTACCACACAGCATAAAGGAAATATGACATGCTGCCTGGGGGGAAAAGGGGAATGAAACGTATTAAAAAAAAAAAAAAAAAAAAAAGTTGCCAATAACATAGGAAAATATAACTAAAACATGTCAGAGACACTGACCCCGCTGAGAAGCAATTCGGCCCCCTCAGATGCCTCTGAGAATTGCATGCTGGGTAAAGTGGGCGCCTGGGACATGCGGACTTGTGGAGGGTTGCCCACGCTGTAAAGACGAGGTCGTTTGATCTGGTCTTGGCTGGACAGCGGCGTGAAGCTGTTCCTCCGGAGGAACGCGGGCGGCACGGCGTCCGGTCTGACGTTATCCTGGTCGGTGAAGGACACACAGAACCGGCGGACTGATTAACACATCTTTTTTTTTCTTTTTTTTTTTGGTATGGTATACAAATGAATGTGTGAATTTACTGTGTGCCATGGAAGTGACTTTGAGAAGGCTCAGAAACAAACAACAACAAAAAAACAGCCACAGACACAAACAGACATAAATAGAAAACCATTGTCATGTCGGTCTGAGCAGACAGGATATTCCTCACCCAAGTTAACGAGAGGTTTTCTCAATAAATGGATTTGTGTGTTAACACCCGCTATGTCTAGGACTCTGCGTTTAATCACTAATCAGCGCGCCCTCTTCCAGCAGAGAACAGATATGAGGCTTACTGATTTGGAAATAAAAACAAGAGGGACAGTACAATATGTGTCATGTAGATAACGTGATTTATTTTTAATTTTTTTTAATTTTTTCTTTACATATGTGGCATTGCAACTCAGCCCACGGGTAAATTAGTCAGGTCTTAAATAAGCCTAAATAAGTACATTTAGCATGCTCAGTTTTTCCATTTATATTGCAGACTTTCATTTCCCTGTTTTTAATGGTCTTATCCTCTCTCAGCAAGAAAATACAAACGTTTCCCCAAAGACTCTTGCCAAAATGCAGAACTATTATTTTTAAAGGTGCACGTTGATTTATGACTTAATGCAATTGTGGAAATCCGTGATGGTGACTGCACCCACTTCCACAAAAACTGAGATTTACTGCACAGAACAAAGTATAATAACTTGGTGCATACGTAGATGTGTAATTGTGGTTTGGCTTCTTAAAATAGCCCCGGTCTGGAGCAGTGAGTCCAGTCATGACTGTGGAGGTTTCACTGATCCTCCAGGCTGCATAGTATGGACACATTAAAGTGGCAGAGACGGCGTCTGAGGAAACTGACAGCATGTTTGTGACACAGCATATAAAAAAAGGTCAGGAGCTTACTAATGGTCTGTCCCTGTGGGTGTTGACAGCGTCCACCTTCAGGTCAAACATGTCCACTTTACAGCCTAGTAGACGGAGAGAGGGCCAAACAAAAATGCTTCACAACAAAGAAACAAAAGCGAAGGAAGACTTTTTTTTGTTGAGCAGAGTTGTGACTTACCATAAGCCACAGGGGTGAGTTTCAGGACAGTGTGCAGAGGACACTTCAAGTAGGGTAGATCGTCTGCGCCAACAAAAATAACAAATAACTAGTGAGACTTTCTGTGCTGCGGTTTTATGCAGTCATGTTTTTGTATTCTCCTGAATGTTTGTGGATTTCTCTCTCATGTCTGAGAAGGCAAGCATCTGTAAAGCATCTGCTGTGCTGTGTGAGGTGGGCAGCACGTTGCTGTGTTAAATCTGCAATGCTACAGGCCCGATGGGTGGGTGTGCAGGGGAAGTAAAATGCCAGTCAGAGCAGCACCCACACTTTGGTTTCTACAGTCTTCACGCTGTGGTCGAGCCTTTAAACAGCTTCCTCTGCTGACTGACGGATCCCTCCATCTGCCCATGCCTAATTATGGCTTTAATTCCAAACTTTATTTTTCATTCTAACCTCAGTTAACATTCAGGTCTGTTAGTTTTCACGTTTTAACAATCCATTTAACATTTCTGTCATCGACTACTGTGGAATTTTGTTTCATTGGTGGCTGGATGATTAATCCTCATGATGTCAAAGGTTTTCTGCCCCCCCCCCCCTTCTCCAATATCTTTTACGTACACACAAAGAGGAGACGTAGGAAGATTCACTTTAAATTGATCATTTAAAATCAAAATTGTAACAGTAATCAACAATATTTAAATGATTAGGAACATAACCAAAGTTCCTCCGAGGATCTTGATGTCACTTGTATGTAGACATTCTGATCTTTTTATGTTGAGTGCTAACAACGTGTACGTTTTACTTGTGCTACGTTAGTCTGTGCATTCAAATGTGAAAATCCGTGACTTTGGGATCCCCATGTGGAAGCATTAAAAAAAGGACACCGTGGAGGAGAGGAAGTTTGAACAAGTAACCGATTGTTTCCGAAGTATCCACTACCAAGTGTTGCCAAAATATATAATAATATATATAATAATTGCACATAATCCACATAATAATCATCCTGTTTAATGCAGGTAGACATGTAAATGTCCACTGCAGGTTAAACTGCACTATTCTTGGAGGGTCTTTGTAGCAACCTGGCGCTTAGAGCAAAGAAACACCTGGTGGGTAGACACAACATCCACATAACAAGCTAAGCCTATCCCTAATCCTGTTATATGAATTAGGAACAAAAGAGTGGTGTGAACAAGGTCAGCAATAGTCTGGCGCTGCTTGTGCATGACATGTTGTGCTTTTACAGCACTTCCTTTAAATCTTATTTTGATTTGACATAATGGAACAGACAAGAGTTTACAGTATGTGATAAAACTAGATGTGCTCCTGTGTACTGTTACAGCAGTTATTGATCTTTAACCAAACACAAACACCTCCTGTTATTTAGGTACCGGTCACATTTCATTTCCAAATCACTCGGACCATGCCAAATTCAAAAAGCAAAGCCAACAGCAGATGAATTGGAAAGGCAAACTTCAAGGTCAAAACAATGTCTAAACGTAGGGAACAACCAAAAATAAGAAATGCTTTGGAAAATGCTCCTCATCCATGACTGTTACATTTGTGTGCAGTCTTTTACTTTACTTCTGCTAATTGGAGAGGAGTATTTTGTGGTTTTTAGGTTTGTATTATGAATTCCAAGGCTCTTCTTTCACATCAAGGTGTTATCCTGACCCACCGGTCTTCAGGCGGGGTTGAATGTTTGTTTCTTCAGCGGCCTCCTCAGAAATGTGACAGTTTTTTTTAGCACTCAGGGAACAATGTGGGATTGAATTACTTGCTTAAGCAATGTTTTTTAAGCACTGATAAAGAAGTTGTAGATATACAACAATCTGGGATCCCACAGTACTGTAAATATGTAATATAAGGCATTGTCTTATCTTGATTCATGTATCATGTCAGGGTTGTTTCTGTGCATCTGACCTGCGCCTTTGTCGAGGAAATAGGCGAGCAAGCAGCGCATCACCGCCTGATGACAGATGACCAGGACGTTGCCCTGTCGCTCCAGCTCCATGATGACTGGCTCTAGCCGCTGAACCAGGTCTTGGTAGGACTTAAGAGATAGGAATGTTATGTTATTGGTAAGTCAAATGACAGCGCTGGGTTTGGTTTGCAGGGCTGGAACCTGAATCTAAATTTGTCATGTGCTTGTTGTCTGTTTTCCTTTTTTTTAACTGATGCTTTTATTTCCCAATAAGCCTTAGCAATAATTAGAATAAAACTATTATTTCAGGGTGTCTTACATTTTTCCTGTAGAGTAGCTAATTCAAAACTTCTATGAGAGATGCATGTAAATTCTCCTTTGTCCTGTCAGTACATTATCACATTTCTGCATGTCTCTGCAATAAACTCCTGTAGTGCTACATCTATATGCTAAATAGCTATAAAAAAAATAAAAAAAAATAGTGCACTAATTCGACTGATAAAATGCGACTTAAGGCTTTCAAATCATCTGCAGCCCTAGTCCTTCAGCATCCACTTTATGATAAAAAAAATAAAATAAAAAAAATAACAAGAAACCTAACAGGCTCTAAAGTTATTGAAAGTCAGTTGTACAAATCCTCAACACACTCATGCTGGTAATTCCTGTCAGGTCAAACATCACTTCAAGAGAAAGAGAAGTGTTTTACCTCTCCTCCAGGGTAGCGGTAATGATACTTGTCCTGGTCTCTCATGGCAAACTCCTCCGGGCACTTTTCCTCAATCATCTCATAGGACATCTCTTCACACACTCCCTGAAACACAAGCAATAACAGGGACACTTATAACAGGTCTCACTGACTCTGTCTGTCCCCTCACTGATAGATTACGAAACATACAGCATCTATTTCATTGAGGATCTTCCACTGCTCGTAGGGAACACCCAGCTCTTCTGCTGTTTGGATGGTGCGCCTCAGCTGGCTGGTCCAAGCTTTCAGGTCCGACAGTCGGTGCTCTTCCACAAAACCTTTCAGCGCTGCTGCAAACTGTCAATAGACAACACAAGAAAATGACTTTAAAGTTTGAGAACCGACACCTAAACGGAGATCAGACGTTACAGAGAATGAAATTAAGCCATTCTTTCCATAAATGTCCCAAAATCGGTTTAAAGCAACAGGAATTTACTAAAGCAGCATGACTGGACTTATACTAGAAAACGTGCATCTGCAATGTGTTGCTCGAATTTTGTTGTACATTTTATAGCATTTAATTTTCCATTTGTAAATAACTTATTGAGTTGTATCATTACAATAATTAGCCAGTTTTAGAGGTGCTGATTGGTGGATTGGACAGAGCCAGGCTAGCTGTTACTCCCTGAGTGCAGCCTTTGTGCTAAGCTTACCTGCTGGTTGTAAAAAATATATATATAAGTGGGATTTACAATTTCATTTAGCTGTCTGCAAGAAAGAGATTTAGAAATATATGAATGAATAAAGCACCTCTTTCCCTCTCTCTGACAGTTCAGAGTCGCCCCCGATGCGTCCCTCCACATTGTGGTGGCTCTCTCCGTGCCGACAGAGGTAGATGGAGTGGGAGTGAACGTGGATGTTCATGAGGTAGTAGACTATCTTACTTTGGATGTAGTCCTTTACCCTGTTGACCAAGAAGCGACGGCCGACATTGATGACCTGGATGAAGGACAGGTCCCTGTAGGTCAGAGTGAAAAGATACCAGGAAAATGATTCCATTTGGAAAACAGAACTGAAAACACAGACAAGCAACTCAAGGGTGAGAAAGCGATATCTTGTAATTTTGGAGTAGTCTAAATATATCAGGACATTGTACGTCAGTAGCTTTGTAACAAGGTCAACAAGAGTTAAGCAACAGTACAAAAATCAACATCTATTCCCCCTCAATCCAATCAAAAGTAAAGTGCATGATCTTAATTTCAGTAAAGTTACAACATATCTAATAATATTATCAGTGAGTAAATAAATGATTCAAACAAACGACCAGCACTTTAAACCAAAAATTCATAACCTTTGAGTCATTGTTTCCATTATAAATGAGCTCCTGTTTCCACCTGCTGGACAATTTCTGCAAGTACATGTTCTTTTACACACAATAACTACATAATCCACATCAGTTTTAAACTCCTTTAAAGACCACAATAGCGTTTAACTGAATCTAAAATCCTTTTGCTTTAAACAACATTAAGTAATCGAGTTCTTATGTAACTTCTTACTTGTCGTGTTCGTCTGGATCTAAAGGTTGGTAGGTTACTTTATAACATTCGATTCTCTTCAGAAAATCTTCCATGACACTCTCTCTGTCCCTCTCAGGGTAATCTGGGCTGGACACCTTCACATCCTTTGTGCAAGACACATTTTCAGACGTGATTCACCCCAAGTTGTAACCATTCAAGGACAAAAGTTGGCTGATATTTTAACACAAAAACATAAATGCATCATTTACCAGAATATTTTCAGCGATGACATCCGGATCATCACATACAGATTCGACAAAAAACACCTGACAAAAGACAGTAATCGGGAGAAATTCATAAACACGATGACTGTGATGGGTTGTATATGTAGAATTTGCTGAATCACTGTTAAATCATCTTATCGTGTCATTTATAGAAGCACTGAAACTTTGATGTAAGAGAAGATTCAACCTCCAATTGCAAAAATTCTAATAAGTCTGGGTGTCTCAAATGTCTGAGAGGTGCTTGTTAGAAACGGTTTCGACTAGAATTTGTTGTTTCTGAAAAAAAAAAAGGAGTAGCTAAGAAGAGCCACATACGCCTCGCTTCATGACGTTAACCTCACTGCAGTTTATGGCTGATAGTGGAGGGCTGGTTAAACCTTTGATGTGTGGAGTCTGTTTCCTGCTACCAGAACTGTAATAAATATGTCACAGTTCAAAAACAATTCAATCCTTAATAGAGCACATGACAGGTTGTTTGTTCATCAATCATCCGTGTAATTCTGACCTTGTATGCATTATCCTTTGCAAAGTTAAGGATGAGTTCCCTCCTCTCTCTGGTGGTGTTGGTGGCATCAAAAACCTGACAGAAAACATGGAACATTCAGCTTACATAAAACTGTACTTTTAATTTATTAACAAAGAATAAACACACCGTTCAGTTTTTGTGTGTGTGTGTGTGTGTGTGTGTGTGTGTGTGTGTGTGTGTGTGTGTGTGTGTGTGTGTGTGTGTGTGTGTGTGTGTGTGTGTGTGTGTGTGTGTGTGTGTGTGTTTTCTTACAGCGATCTGGCCTCCCTCCTCATTCAGATAGGCCTTGACATCTTCCAGTGCCACCAGAGCGCACTGTCTACGGAAGAAACCCAAAAAGAAAACTAATCAGGAAATCAAACTTCAACGTTATCTTTAACACGTAATGTGCTGGAATAACTGCAGCATCATTTCTGAAACAAACACAATGCAGCACACAGCCTGCATGAAAAGTAACCAGCTGTTTTTACAGGGCTTAGTAATGGAACAGATCAATCTCCTACACCAAAGAAAATAAATCGCTCACTCACTTTCTAATTTGCATAGCTTCTTTATTGTCATGTCTGAAGAAGTCGTAGGACTTGTATGACTGCACTGCTTCTCTCCGATAAACCCCGAGGTTAAATACTGCAAGAGAAACAAAGCAGAGAGTCTGAGAAAAAGGTGCAAAGACAGTGAAGGGGATTAGTGTGGGTGCCTGTGTTGCGGCAGCGACCTTTATCTCAACTGAACCTGACAAACCAGTTCTCCTGCCTTCCACAGAGGTGAAATCATGAACGAGCAACCACAAACAGAGCTGCGTGACATAAATTTAACAACAAATTAACTCACTTTTGCCTTAAGCACCAGATTTTCACTACAGTAATCCCACGGCACACAAATGTATCATGCTGCTTTAAGCGACCTGCAGATGCACGTCTGTACTTTTTATACTGGAGAGTCCCTTTCAAAATACACAAAATACTTTCTGTATACAGTGACAGGGCTCTGACATGTTTTTTTTAATCATTTAATTTCCTGTTTGTTAAATGTTACTATGACCCTGAAGCTCAACCACACACTGATTTTCTCTCTGTACTGACCCTTCGTTGGAACTCCAATCCAGTTGAGGTAGCGCGTCAGCTTCTTGGACATGTAGGTTTTGCCCCTGGCGGGCAACCCGATCATCACTATCACAGTCGGAGAATTGGTCATGTAGGAGGCCCACGCTGCAGTTTGCATACACAATAACCGTGCAGACAAATACAAACACACAACCAGAGATTTCAGTTATAAACATGCGGGGACATTTGGTGACCAGCCAGCCTTTAAAATGTCCCATTTGAATTAACAGGGCAGGTATGCGTACTGTATACACAAATTTATACACACACAGTGTACACTGACAGCAAGGCATGGGAGGGTTGTGTAATAATCCAATGTCACCTCTGAGTCTATCCATTATTTATACCCGCTTTTATCCTTTTGGTCGCTAGTCTATCACAGGACCAACGGAAACGAAGACCATTCACACCTAAGGGCAATTTGTAGAATCACCATTTAACCTAGGATGCATGTTTTTGGACGGTGGGGGGAAGCTTGAGTACCCAGAGAGAACCCACGCAGGCACAGGGAGAACATGCAAACTCTGCACAGAAAGGCCCGGGCCCGGATTTGAACCTGGAACCTTTTCGCTGTGAGGCGACAATGCTGACCACTGCACCTCTGTGTCTACTAGTTAACAATTATTTAAACATTTCGGTCACACCAACGTTATCTCTGGGCTGCTGGTTAAAGTTTCTCAAAGTCCCGCTGCTTAGCAACCCAGTTTAATAATCCAGTGAAACCTTGTTTTCTGGACCATGAAATGGAAAATATTTTCTTTTTTTTTTTCCTCTCCCTTTTTCTTCAGTCTCCGTGGAAGATCATCCTCAGCTCAGGGGAGACAAATCCGTCAAAACAAAAGACGTGGCAAGAATAGACTTGACTTGAAATTCTCAGAGCAGATGTCTGCAGCTTCTAGACCGAGATAGTTTCACGCTGGACACGTATTCAAAGGGATTTTTGAGCCATCCCACATTCCTGATTAAAGACTCCTCAAAGTGTGCAGTTAAAACTGACATTTTTACTGCAGGTTAGGTCGCTAATAACAGTTCTACTGTCCAGAAGGTATGTTGTAGTACCGGTCGCCCTAAACACAACCACACCTTGCATACATACTGATAATGAAAGACGGTGACAGAAAGTTGACAGTTAACGACCAGCGGCTGCTGAAATGTTATAATCTTTCTTTAGTAATGTAAACAGAGAAGAAACTCTGTGATTTACAGCCTGATGTTACTGGATCATATTAAATGATGTAACCATCAAACAGTTCAATCAGTAATAGAGCACATGATAGGAGAAAAAAAAAAACCCCACTCACAGCACTTCTTCTCTTTGACCCTCAGGTCCGTCCTTCTGGCCTCAGCTGGGCCGTCTGCAGCAGCTGCGGTTCTCTGCTGCCTGGCAGCCATGACGGGCCTGACCTGTGTCCTGCTGTCCTGTCACGGCTGGTCGGGGGACAGCGAGCTCTGGTCACTGACTTTGGTGTAACATGTCAGACGCTGCCTGATGATACAGCAGAACAGAACAGTGTGCACAAAGTCGGAGCCAAGCAAATGTTCAGGTCCAGTTAAAGGTGATAACACTGGACCCAGCTACCGCAGGAGATGAAAAGTACCAGAGCATCTCATGAGCTCAATATAAAGTGTCTCGGTCAGTTATTCAATTACTTGTCTAGGAATATTTAACACCCGGCAGCTTCTCAAATGTGCAGAATTGCTTGTTTATGTATTACTGCGTCAACTAACAATGATTTCCATGAATGGTTGATCTTTTTTTGGGGCCCTGTACAATGCCAGACAATGTAGGAAAAATGCAATGTCAATTTCCCAAAGCCCAAATCGTCTCGTTTTGTGCGACCCATAGTTTTTCACAAAAATACTCAGTTTAATACCAAGAAGACTATAAAAAAAAACAACAACAACAACAACAAGTAAATATCCACATCAGAGAGTCTGGATCCAGTGACTGACTAGTATTATAAATCACTTGAATTATTTTTGGTTGACTCGTCCATTAATCAGCTTAATTCAGTTTCTAGTAGTTAAAAAAAAAAAAAGAAGAGTTGTTTGACATTGTTTTGGCCGACCTCCTTCTCCCTTTGCCGGTTTATTGGATCAAATAAGTGATGCCGGGTTGTTAGCTACGAATCCCACAGACACATATATTTGAGTCGAAGCTGGAAACTAACATCAGTGCAACATCTCTTGACTTCATCGCATGGAAATGTAACGCCCGCAGGACATATGATGAGTGAGAGCGGAGGTTGTACCACTGTCATCCTGTCACAGACAACAGAGCTGCAGCTGCCGCAACTCTCGGCCTGCAAAGTTCATCACTTCTGCTTTTACGAGAACAAGTGCCGTTTGAGAGGAAACCGCCGCTGCAGGAAACTGAGATAAACACGAATATGTATCAACTCACCAAAAAAGAGGGCAAGTGTCAAACATATATAAGGAAGGTTTCGTTATTACACTGCTGCCATCATTCGGCTTCCTCCGCCGCGGAGACGACTCCTTCTTCACGGATGTTTCAGCTCCTCCTCCTTCTCCTCCTCCTCCTCCTCCTCCCCGGGGTCTGCCGCCGGAAACTCATTTCTGTTTCTAAATAAGAGCTTCCGGATAAGGTTTTCCAAAATAATAATAATAATAAAAAAAAACATTTACAGGCCGCATCCTTTGGCATATTTTTGGGATCTCTATTTTGCAATAACATCACCGAATATTGGAATAAACATTTACACTTCGTTGTAGCCGCCTGTTTAGTATTTATAAAGAGTTATATGTATGCATCGTTGTATCATATTTATTCTAACAATGCATAATGTTTTTATAAACTGACCATATCATTTACAGGAAAAATCTTGATTTTAGGTAGCCAAAACTGTTATAGCGGAGTAAAGGGTCAATTGTTTTTCCTCAAAAACTTGGTGGAGCTACAGCATAATGTCTCATAAAATGGAAATATGTGAGAACAAATAGGCCTATCCCAAAAGTGTACTAAAATACAAGCAATTGAGATGATATCAAATTATATTTATTTTAACAAATTAATATAATAACTACAACTCCCCCATTTGACATGAAGCGTGTTCATTGTACGTAAGCAGACTTCTTTGTTTCATGCACCATAACGCCTGCAGGAGGCGCCATAGTCAGTGGATATGACTTAGTCAGATTCACGTGACAGCAGCCTGGCGGGTGTGCATTAAAGGAGAATGCCACTAAATTTAGAGAGTTTTGTTTTGTTTGCCAGATGGTGGTGGTTTCGAAATGTAAGCAGGCTGATCCTCTTATGTTTACGCACATAAAATGTAAATTTAGCTGTCCTCGTTTCACTTGCTTTTATCTTCCTGTTCCTTCTTGTAAGTGTGTGTGATAACTAGAGATCATACCAGAGGAAGTTTGGCAGGCAGGGAAGTGGCAGGTTTACATTAAATCGGTGATGCATACGCTTTATTAAACTGCAGCTTGTAAAATGCTTTTTGTTTTGGTGTAACTATATTTTCCTTTAACGTGTCTACACTGTATGACCAGAATTATGTGGACACCTTCACATTACAGCCATTATGTGACTGGTGAATATTTCGCACCAAAATCGAGGGTTTGGATATACTGCTGCTGAGTTTTTTTTTTTTTTTTTTCTCAATTGTGAAGCCTGGTATCGGGAATTTGCTCCTACTGAGCACTGGTGAGGTAAGCCAGTGATGTTGGACAATAAGGTCTGGCTCATAGTCTGTGCAGTCAAAGTGAACAGTGTTTGATTGGGGTTGATTTTAGGCCACTGGGCAGGAAAGTCCTTTTTTTTTTCACACCAAACTGAGAAAATCATTCTCTATGAACTTTTTTGTTTGGTATGTGACAGCATTGTCTTTCTAAAACAGAAAAGAGCTTTCCACAAACATTTGCCACAAAGTTGGAAGCTCACTATTATAGAAAGTATATTGGTTTAATTTCCATTAATTGGAACTAAGGCACCTAAAATAACAGCTATGCAAAAAGAAAACACACTGGTGTGCATGTTGGGCATACAGTAGATCTTCATGTATTACATATTGCTGTAATTAGTAGAACGAGTACTATTTGTAAGCCCACGCACTAAGGTGGACCAAATGAAATTATTTTGCTGACCCTTGTTTTATTTTAAGTTATAAAACAATAAAAACAATCAAGCACACACAAAGAAAAAGAAACAAAAGGGATCACAAAGAGAGGTTTTCTGGACTCTATTTTTCAAATCCAAGAACAATAAATAAAATTGAGGTCATTTGGTTAAACATATATCCAAGGAAAGAAATACATGCATTCCAAAATTATGCAGCATTCCCCTTTAATTCTACGGTTGACCTAATACAGAAAAATATGCCACATCAATCGTTGCAATCACAATTCTTTATTCTCTTAAAAGAAACTAGCCTCACAGTGTCTAACTAATACACCATAACATTAAACAACCCTTCGTCTGTAAGATATGTGCTTATTTTGTAAAATAATGTGTCAGTACAAGATAATCTGGAACTACATAGTTTTTGCTCATTTTACTCACTGGATCTCTGAGATAGCCAGGGACATATGGCCACGAGGGCGGGTTACTTATGGACTTATGATTCTCAGAGTGCTTCTGTCCATCACGCATACCCAATGACCCAATTTTTTACCTCAAATATTCCATGGCCACCGTGTCTCAAACATCTCTGTAAATTCTAAAAACCACTTCGCTGCAGAATCTTGCCTTGTCCACATGGTGGCTGAACATCGCATCCACATAATCTGCCTCCAGAGTTGCACCTTCTGGTCATTGTTTGTCCATTTTGTAGCCCTTTGAAACTCAGGAAGTACTGGTAAACAAACTGTCTGAAGATCCCTGATCAGGTCTTGCTCTCTTTGAAGTTCAATATGCGGGCAGATAAAGGGATCCGGCTCTCAAATGATACTAAAAAGGAAAGGACTCTCCACCATTTATCACGGTTATAAACTCTTACATACAGTACATACCCTGGATGCCTCACACAGGTTGAATAGCTTCTGATCATTTGCAAGACCCAGTGAAAGGAATATTGAAAATTCACTGGCAAAGGATCTTTGTATATTCTATATGTAAGAAGGCCATGCTTTTAGAGATTACACAGTAACAATAATAGGTCTACTCTTATGCTTATGATTTATTTCTGTGTAATATTAACTTAGCAGCTAATATTACAAGTGTCATGGATGAGTGCAATAAAAAAAGACAGCAATAATGATGACCAGGACATGTAGCAAAGGGATGTTTAATGATTTTTTTTTTTTTGGACAATGAAATGCACATGTCCATTGTTGATGTAATACAAATAAGAGAATACGAAAATTGACAACGCAGTGTTGTGTCAGCATTCCCAGTTCAACTTCATTTCTTGTTTGATGTTAACTAAAAAGTGGAAATGGAGCCGAACAAGATGTCTGGAGTGTCACGCAAGGACTGACCAGTAGGGGGAGAGCCAGCTCTTACTAAAAAACAAACGGAAAACGAAAAAAAGACAAACAAGTGTCAACCTACACTTGTGCATGAGTATCTGCTATGCCCAGTTCCACTCATGTAACCTTGGCACTTGTGTTTCCATTTAAGAAAACTGAAACATGGAAAATATTCCAGTCCCACAGTCAAAGTGTCACGAGTTTACACAGAAACAAGGCATAGTGTATCTGGAGTGAGCCGATGCAAACACAACCTTTGCAGAGAATGCGCACACAGGCAGCTGAATTCATGAGCAGATTAAATAAAATAATCACCTTAAATAAAAGCTCCATCAAATGAGACTGAAATGTTGATCATTGCCGTCGCGGCAAAATGTGAAATCCCTCGCAGCACCATTAATTATTATAATTACAGAAGTAGAGACATGTTTAGGTTGACCTCATTTCAGATGAAAGTCACAAAAACATGTCAAATGACATTAAAGTTTAACTTAAAAAAAAAAAAAAAAAAAAAAAATGTACCACAGTTCTTCATTCTCAAAAAGCACGGGTGGGAGTTCAAGCTGCTAGAAAGGGGAGCGAAGGAGACCACTGATTTTAGCAGTCAAATTAAGCCTCTAATGTTACTGCGCCAAACCTTACTAAATCCTATATTTCCTTACAGAGGAACACTGAGTAAGTTTGGAGCCGTGTGGAATATGCGGCAAAAGGCTCTTGAGCGTTTGGCCAATTCTTCCGAGGTCATAAAATAAATATTCCATCTAGTGGTTTCTACTGTTGAGTGTTCAACCTGAGATTTGTGTCATTTCATGGACAGTTAGTTCATACAGGAAAAAAAAAACATTCATCCTTCATGCTAATAAAAGTCCCACTGGAAATTGATAAAATAATTTAAGACTGGGTACCTACACCTACTGCATTGCTTACTCTAATGTTGTATTATTATTGCTATGCTATTCCATTTCCTTTCCAGAAGCGAGTAAACCCCCACCCCATCACACACAGTCAGGTTGAATGGGAATGCCATATCAAGTGGTGAATGTCTTGGTCCCCTACATCGCACGAGGATGCAGTGAAAGTGAGAATGATCAGGGGGAAAACAAAAAAGGTGGGCAAACTTGATCTGAGGTGAATGGAAAGTGCAGTGATCAAGTCTACATGAGCTGTAAATGCATACGTTTCATACATTCCTCTGTAGCTCAGTGGCTGGGCAGTCATTCCTCGCATCCCTTACCAAAACAAACCAATGTAAGACTTTACCGATGGGGATTCACAGACACAGACTGTGTAGTGTGCGCTTGTGAACCGGAGAGGAAGAAAGAGACAGAGAGAGCGAGAGAGAGAGAGAGAGAGAGAGAGAGAGAGAGGTGGAGTGAATGATTGCATCAAGAGCTAATATATCATGACAGTAAATGTACTCGATCTATAAAAAACTACCTTGGTACTGAACACTGACCTCTTTCTAACAAATAATCTGGTATACAACATTTACAAAATGAACATTGTAATAGTGTGATATCTATAATATATATGCTACTGCCTTCCTCTGGTTCTCTGCATTTTAAACCTCTTGAGTACGTCAACGCCATCTTAGAACTCTTCCACAGTAAAGCGTACACACCACACCCAACGAGTGGCAGCCTAATACAAAGAGAGAACAGGAAGACTCTGTGGACAGTGAGTACACCTGCATGTGTGTCCTGAGTGTGTGTGGATGGTAGCTCAGCTCGTAAACCAGGCAACGTGCCGGTAGACTCAGCAGTGAAGGGAGTTTTAAAGAGAGTAAACTTCTGGGATACCAAGGTTCTTCAGCTCACAAGGTACAGGATGTCCTTATCCAAGATACTTGCACAATTAAGTCTTCAAATACTTTAGGAGATAATAATTATTATAATGTCAATAATAACAATAATAACAATAGTATTAAACATCTGTCAAGGTTATTTCTGTCCCACAGCAGCAGGTTGATGATCTGCATTATTCTGGATTTTTTTTTTTTTTGCGGTGCCCTGTGATCCCCACGTGTCTCCTGTCATCAGCTGTGCTGCTGTGAGGAATCGACCTCTGTGCATCCTTTGTACGTTTTTGTGTGTGTTCGTCTCAGATCTGTGTGTTTGTGTCAATGAACGTCTGAAGCGAGTCAGGATTTTCCTCGATAATCGGCGCTGGTTCGCTCTCAGAGGCGGGTCTGGGCCTCGGGGACGTAGATTTCGATGCTGTCAGCGCTTTCCGTGGCGGAGTTCTGTCGTACTGACGCCGCGCGCTTTGCTGCCATCAGCCGTTTCCTGGCCTCTTGCCGCTGCTTGTCCACGGCCGAGTCCACGCTCCTGTCCTTCCCTGCTGACAGCCGGAGCTTTGACGGCTTCTTTGGCACAGATGATGGAAGCTGCTTGTTTTCATCCTGAGGAAATCACGCCAACACGAGAGACGAGTAAGATACAGTGTGACACTAGGCTGTAAACACCACCAGTGGTGTTGATATTATTTGCAAGCCATTAAATATGATTAAAAACATTAAAATAAAAAACACAAAAAAACCCACAAAAAAACCCCACTGAGCTTTACTTTGGGGCAGCGATTAACATTTACTTTCACTATAGATGAATTCAAAAATATTATTTTTGATTAACCAATTCATTGTTCTGTCTGCAAAATTTCGGAAAAATGTAACACACCAATCATCAACTTCCAATACTTTCAAATCGTTTTGGCCATCCGTCCCAAACACAAAGGAAATTCTTGCCGTTGTGAAGCTTGTAACAGAGAATATTTCACACACGTCTTGATCGACTTTCCTCGACTAATCAATTGTTAAAACTTCAGGAACTTCTATAAAAAATGTCTGGCACCAAACATCACCTTCTTCTCTGACTTCTCAGGAAGTTGCCAGTTGTTGGCTTTCAGTTGGTAGAGCTCATCAAACTTCATGCTGATGTCTTCTATTGAGAGTTGTAGCAGATCCCAGAAGCCTGCGAGGTCCTGTGCTGTTGGTCGCGGGTTGGAATTTACGTCCTAGTCAAAAGAAAATGAGACAGTGCAGAGACGTGATGGATGAATGGCTTTGGACAAATCAAGAGAAATGAATCACATCCTTCCCCGAGCACATGCTTCCTGGGCAGCCGCCCTTTGAGCAAATAGAGGAAGAGAAAATACATTTGACACCACTCAACTTTCAGAGAATATAAAATTTCAAGAATATTAAACTTGCAATACGGAAAGTCTGACAAGACAAACTGCAGGGAAATTGCAGCAAGTAGGCCGAGTGAATATCCATCAGTTAGATGTGGATTTCATATTTCTGCTTGAAAGGATAATTTCCTCTCTCGATGTTAGTTAATGAAAAGATTCGGCATGTCAGTTGGCGTAGCACGAGTGATGCTGGTAGTAGAAAGATGAAAGCAAATGGATAAGTACGAATTTTGGGAACCAAAATAGTTAGAAGGGTAAAATATATACAATATGCAGAGAGATTCAAAAGGGAGGTAATGAAGTCACTCACCAAGTTCTCGTTACAGAGTCCTCTGAACTGCTCAAACTTCTGTGTCATGAGGAGCTGAGCGCTGCCCACTGCACTGCGGATTGTCCCCAACACTACGCAGAGAAATATATGAAAAATCATCAACAAGCTGAGAACAGAATGAGAACAGAATGTGTTTTTGCTACAATAAAATGACACAAGAGAAAGAAAAAAAAAAAAAAAAAAAAAAAAAGGACAAAATAAGGTTTTTCTTTTGGCTTCCAGAGTAAAGACAAACTGTCCGTCTGCACTGGAGAAAAGCAGTACATGAAGGTTAGAGAGCTACATTAAGACATGGCAGAGTGTGCCTAGGTGGAGTTTTTATGCCTGTTGTCTGGTGATTAAATATTTATACTAACATTTACCACTTAACATTCTATGACAGTAAACAATTTTCTTACAAGTAATTTATTAACTCAATATCTTTTTTTGGATGTGTGGAGGGAGAATCCCCCCCCCCCCCCCCCCCGGGGGGGGGGGGGGGGGGGGGGGGGGGGGGGGGGGGGGGGGGCAACAAATTACTCTTTATTCAGCTATTTCTGACTAATATTTGCATGTAAATTGAAATTCATAATTCAGGTCCGCACAGAGGAGGAGGAAAGATAATCTGGAGGAGCTTCTACTGCTGGTCTGCTTCTTGCTCATTCATATTTAAGACACTGCAGAGATTGATCTGCCTAAAAGCCTGAGTGGTATTCTGGGAGATGAAAAAGTGAAACGACTCTGCGGTGACTCGATTACAGCTAAAACAAAGCTTACTCCCACTCTAATGAGCTGCAGTGCTGTGACTCAGTGGCAGTAATGAGTGTGTCATGCTTTGTCTCATTGTCCACAGTCAGCAAGGATCAGACCTGACCTAGTCCCCTGTCTGTGAACTTCACTAACAGGCACATCAGTTCAATTCTTCATCGACTTGACGAGCTATTTACTCGACCTTATTACTACTGTATTTTGTTTTATGTCTGTCTGTTATTGTGAAGCACTTGATGATGTCTGCTTTAGGAAGGTACTCCAGCATTCAACATCACTTACTTACTTTTTCCTCAACAGGCAGTCGGTGGTGGCTTTGATGACTTTACATCTAAATGAAGTTATTATGAAAAAAGTAAGAAGCCATTTACACCGAGTTATTTCATCCATCTTGGGCACATTGGATCGCCATCAGATTTGAAAACAAAAGTCGACACGTGCTCCAATCTGAGGAAAACAGCTGCTGTAGAGTTTTATCTGATCCTTCATCTGTTTTACATCTAAATGATCTGTGTAGCACAGACTGCACTGGTCTGTATGGGTGACTGTGAGAGTGATAAAAATGATAAAAGTAGTGTGGAGGAAGTTCGGACCCGATTTGCATCTTGCCTGGGAAAACTGACATGCGATGAGATTTGCGAACTGGCAAACAGTCGGGCACGATATAAAGGAAATTATCATTTTCATATCTTATCCAGAGTTGATCTGGACACAAGAATGTGATAGCAGTTAATGGGACCCAAATGTTTTGATATCCACTTTTCTGTCACTTACCCTCCTCTGAGATCTTGTTGTCTTTGGTCTCCTGCTCCATCTGTTGACACCAGCCCTCCATGCGGCCTGTTTCCGCCTGCAGCAGCTTCAGGAACCAGTTACCGTCTCTGAGGCATGCTAGCGTGCTGGACTGAACAGCATCTCCCTGGGAGCTGCAGTTTCCGGACTCGAGGCTGGGATCTGGCGGCGGCAGAGAGGACGGGTCTAAAGCCGGGTCCAGAGACTCTGGAGGCGAGGTGGATATCCTGGATTGGGCTGGGGTGTGTTTAAGGGGTTGCTGTTCCATGGCTTTGTCCTGTCCATTTGGCGCAGTGGTATTCACTGTCTGATTGTTGGTGCAGTTGGCGGTGTTGTTTTCTGTGGGTGCAGCATCCTGGGGCTCCTGAGGCTCGGTCACTGTATTTTGTCTAGAGGCCATGCTGCTGTCCCGGCTGAGACTGCAGAGACATGCACAAACATCACCTTCAGACAGACTTAAACAAATACGACAATTCAGTGACGGGTCGGTCATGTTCTGTAGTAAGAGTTTGAGGTCAGCGAGTATAACTGACAAGACTTTGAGGCAGCTGATTGTGCATTATCATCAACTGCAAAGAAGCATGAAGAGTCAGAGAAGACACGGTTATCGAGGATGTGGCAGTGTGGAAATAAGCAACATATCAGGGATACGGCATAAAAGCTCAACGGACTGCTGGGTTCAGAGATAATGAGCAGGAGAAACAGAAGCGGCCTGTCAAACAAATGTGATTAAGGGGAAATTACAGTGCTCTGCAAAGGTTCAATGGCCAGTTTCTCACTATATTCAGCTCACTGAAGTCAAAACAAGAGGAAAGGCCATCAATCAGAGCGCTGTGCTGCTGTCAGGCTGACTGCTCAATGACCTTAGCCACTCACTGATGCACGGGCTGCAGATGCACCAGCATCTGAGATGAAATATTGACACTGGTAAGAGCATGCAGTTATATAGGGAAAACAGGAGAAGAGCTCCAGCGCAGTCAGGCGAAAATCAATATCACAATTTCATAACGGTTTCATTTCTCAATATCAATACAGTGCATATTGGTGTACGGGAAATATACATAAATATATTCATAAATGATTGTTTAACCAGGAAAGCACAGGAAAAATCTCTTTTTACAAAACACTGTGTTCACACTAACACAATTACACACTTTAAAACCTGGAAGCTGCCCAGTACAACCACAGTCTGACCTGCCAACCAGAGAACAGTTCACACTGCAGCAGTTGGAGTTGAAAGCTTCTCTCATGGACACTTTAATGCAAGTTATGCACGGCTCTTTCCTGCCAGTCTGGAAACAAACCTGCTTAAAGAGGCCTGCTTGTCTAATCTTTAAACCACGACTTCTTAAGGTTTCGGCCTTTAATCCCAATGATCGTATCGCCTATTGCCAATTAAATGAAGCCTTTTTCTGTCCGATTCATATAGTTGCACAATTTGTATACGGAAATATTCTCTTTGTTCCATTTTATAAAGCTGAGTAGCAACAGCGACACATTTTCCAAGCAGGCCAGATGTGTACAAGAGTGTGATATAGTAACTGAGCCACAGAGAAATCAAATAGTCTTAAAAATGGCATTTGAAAATCAGGAACCCATTAAGTCGCAATACACTTTTATATAATACTGCCATTAATGGGAGTATGAGAATATGTATAGGTTAATATCCTCTCTTCTAAAATCCTGTTCATCATTACAAACATCTTGTCTTTACAACAAGCTTGTGACAACTGCGACCTGAGTGTAAACTTACGGCCTGCCGTTCTCAACTTGAACTCCAATTGACTGAAACTTTAGAGGTGTAGTCAGGGTTAGCAGTTCCTCTCTTGGAACTGGCGGAATACAATCCACCTGGAAAATCATGAACAATAGACTATCAGTCAAATGCAACTGTAAAGGTGGCTATGCTCTTCTCTCTGTATGATTACATCTAAATACAAATGAAAAGACAAAACGTACCTGAATTCCTATAGAGGAAAGTTTCCTCTTGGCTGCGGTCGGGGGTTGCTCTAGGGTGAAACCAGCCCTCAGGGTGTCATTTTGGGGCTGAGTAGATGTGGAAGTGGAAGTGGTGGTGGTGGAGGAGGCGGGAGGGAGGTCACGAGGGGCTGGAACAGGAGGTACGGAGCCTGCAGCAGGTGCCGGGGTCGCAGCAGGGGCCGATGGAGGCTGGGTCCCCTTAGCCAGGCCGCCCGTGCGGATGCTACAGAGACTGTCGGAGGAGTTGCTGCGTCCCGACTGACTGTTGGCCTCACTGCCGCGGTCCTGCTGGTCAAGGTATGTGTCCTGGGCTGACTCGGTGCTGCTCTGCAGCGTCACTGAGATTAGGGGCTTGGAAGTGGTGCGGGGTGGGACGGGAGGAGGGGCCTTCCTATTGCTAACTGTTGACAGGAGAAAAAGAAGAAGAAAAAAAAAATGACAACAGAGAGCTCAAAATGAGAAACCTGCTCTTTGTCAGTGAAAACTTCAGGAACAATACGAGGGTACAATAAAACTGTGTGACTACATCAAAGCCAGCTGGTGTCTATGAAGTGCCCAAACATAAAACGATTAACATGGACTCCCTGAAAAACAAACCTGTACTTTGCCCTCATTGTTGCCTCTATTAAGCTGTACTGAAAGCTATCTCTATGCTTCGTGTAACGTGTGTTCCATTGACGTCAGTCTGTCTCTGGGGATCTTCCTTTACATGCCACACCTTCACAGGCCTTTTACTCTGGGGATTGTCAGACAGGACAACTCTGCCTTTTCCGCTAACAGCCCTTTTTTTTTTTTTTTTTTTTAACCTAACAGCTCCAGGAGTTATGGATCAACAGGAAATAAACCAGGGGAAAAGTGCCTCTTTTATGCTGCCCCGTGTGTGTTTTCACTGCATTCAAAGAACTGTGAAGATTAGTCAAACAAAGACACAGTCTTCGCAGTGTTTTTTTGTATTTACTCTTGTGTCACATGTTTCGGTAGATCGTATGAAAGGATAAAAAGAAAACCATACAAAGCTGGAAAATTAGACCGCAAACTTGACAGACGATTGGCTGCGTGTTTATTGGTTATTTATTTCCACTCCAGAACATGAGGGACTAAACGACTAGTAAATTATGTTTTTTTCCCCCTCTCCTTCACTAGCTTTGTACTCTCATATCCTGCTCAGTTTCCGTCTATCGTCCATAAATAATGCTGATGAACTACAACCTGTTAATTGTTTAATTCCAAACTCACTCAATCATGAACAACATCACATAAATGATAAACAGAACATGAAATCTAAATCACTGCTTTGACTCTTTATTATATTCACCAGCAATTATTTAGAAAAAATGCCTATTATCTGTTAAAATGTCTATTAGGGAAGAGCAACCAAGATCCACACAGCATAGATTCCATTTTGTCAAGGTTTCGCATTATGACACTCGCGTACGTATGAACCAGTGATTCACAAATTCTTTCAACAGAAACTGAAATGAGGCCCAAAAATGGATTACCACTGAGCAAAGACAATCTGACTCAGAGAGAAGGAATGGGACTGGTGCCTCTTTTTCTGTCATCAGTCTGCAGGGTTGTGGTAGATGATACAGAGTGAGCTGTCGTACAACAACATGAGAAACCAGGAAAAAACCCACAGGCTTCCTTCAAGAGTTGAGGGGACAGATGCAATTTAAGCTACTTAACTGGCAACATATGACTGAACGAGTTGCAAAACACACGGTAGCGAATACTTCTGCCCCATTACAGCATTTACTGCTCCACGTGACGGGTGGAATATTTCTTTAAAATTAGCTGACCGAGCAATTTAAGGCTCACCACTTCGAATCAATATTGGAAATGTAGTGTTTATCTCTCCCGGAAGTGGTTTCAATCTAAATAGCAACGTAACACCCTGTAATTCTGAGGGCGCTGCACTTCCATCATCAGCCGGTGACTCACAGCACCGGGCCCTCGTTAAATCCCACCAACATACACAAACATGGCTGTGGAATCCACTCTGGGTAGTTCATGTAGCAGCCCTGTCCCGCTGGGACAAGCTTGCCTCAGGGACAAAAGAGAACATTTATTCCCAAAGAATGAGGCACTTCTTGTAGGTCTCATAGCAGAGATGCATGACATTCCCAAACCTAATGATATGTGTGCCGTTAGGTGCAGAATCTCAACACATGACTCTGTTGCATTTGTTGAGTCTACAAGGCCTCACTGTCTCTCTCTCACACACTCACACACACACACACACACACACACACACACACACACACACACACACACACACACACACACACACACACACACACACACACACACACACACACACACACAGAGCGGATGACAAGCCAGATATTCATCAACTGTAAGCCACACGCGCAATTCTCTCTCAGCTCTACAGGAGCATCATTTATCAGCAACAACGATAAACAGGTTAATACTGGTTAACAGCATCCAGTACTAGTGAAGTGGGTTAATTGGAGATTATTTACCCGCCTAGCAAAGAGTACAATCCATTCAGCATAGTGCCAAGTGATTGGGAGATGAACAAGCTCCTCAGACCATAAACCTCTAGCTCAGTTGTTGGCCAGCTCAGCCCTTACTTTTACTTTTTCAAGCTGTGCAGGGCATCCAACCTTTAATCATCACACGTTATTTCATTGAAATTAAACCCATACTCGTGAAATTATGCAGAAACCGAAAGCAGTTGCGATCCCAACATGAACGTATAATCCCCAATTAGGTTGATATGGCAAACTGTTGCTCACGCACACCTCCGTCAGATATAAATTAACATTAGCGTTCATTTAGAGAGGCTTTTCGGTCCACTTGGCAAACAAAAAAAGTCCAATATTCCCCCTCTTTGGTCTCTTTACCGACTCCTGAGGGAAAAATCCGTCTCTTTAGCCGCTTAAATGCTCCACTATGTCCACCAGCTGGTTGCTAACTTTGTCTGCCATCTGTTGCTGGGCAGGTACTGTAAAGTGAAATTTTCAAGGTTATCTTTTTGCTGAAAATAGCCGCCTGCTGCGGCCAAAAACAACGTTATGAAAGTAGCGACAGTGAAAGTAAAACAATAAAATTGCGGACTGGACAACCAAACAATGAGCTGAACGTCACTATACAGCTGCGTTAAACAGGGGAGCTGCGGATTTGGGGTCATAATTCTCTGTAGGTTCGGCACAACGAGCAACACTTTCACACTGTTTTTACATTTTCAAAATAAGTTCATATTATTCGTCAACAAGGTGTAACAGTAAACAGAGTCTTGTGCTGTTAAAAAAAAAACAAAAAAAAACACAGTAAGTCTGTTGTCAAAGGACTGGGGCAGCCTGGTCCAACTATTGAGCAATCTTTGCCTACTTAGCCAACAGAAGAATGTGACTGAGAAAAAAAATCCCATTGCCAAATTATGCGGACAGCAGCTGTCTATGTATCGCATATTTAAGGGGCCCGAAGGCTCTCTCTTACTCTGAAAACAATTCAGATCAATTCCAATGTTGTCAACACCACTTTGATCATCAAATAATAACTAAATTGCTTCACTTATGAAAGCAATGTAGTCTCTGAGCCATAATATGCTCCGGCTCCATCAGCAGGTCTGTCTGAGGGCTATCAGATGACCACTAATGGGTCCTCCACACCAAGCTCAAACTTTAGTGCATGAAATACTGTCAAAATAGTGTACTGTGGCCCTGAACACTATTTGTTTTTGTTTTGTTTTGTAAAAAAAAAAAAAAAAAAAGCAGAACTAGCCTTTCCATTTTGGGTGACCCTGTTTGGGATTTAAATCTTGATTACTGCTGAGCTCCTTCTGGAGTGATTTTGACTTACAGTTCAGTGTGTTAATTAGGCTGCAGTGTTAACTTTAAGGGGAGACAGTGTGGTTCCACTTGAGTTTCCACTGAAGTTCAATATACATAAGAGTAAAGTACACACCAATATGTACTAACAGTATTGTAGTTTATTGTGGATGAACCATTGAGAACATACTGGATTTGATCCAAGTATCATGAAAAGAGGTGGCAGCGGAAGCTTTGTCCAAGATTAGCTAGTCCTACTATAAAATAGTACAGCAGTCTGGCAGACTGTGGGAGTTGCAGACTGAAAGATTAGACCAGGACACATGCCGAGCGTGACTCCTGACAAACACATTAACCACACAGGGCATCATTCAGCAAAACGCTGTCCATTTAAATCTGCTCAGAAAGCTGGCCAATGCTCAAATAACTGCAAAAGTTGGCCTTAAATTAACAATTTTTTGTCTCAGATCTCTCAGATCAGGTGGAAAAACACAACTTTCAAAGTCCTATATGTTTGCATTAAAACTGCAGAAATTTTAAACATTTACATAAGAGATTTTGAATCAAAAGGATTTTAGACATCATAGCAGATGACTGTAAGCCTAATGAAAGCCAATTCCTATGAGGAAGCAGGAAATGATCCTTCTTTTGCCCTCCAGGTTTGAATATACTGAGATCTTCATGCAAATCTGAGTCACCATGTAAATTGATGACATGTGACATCATTTAGCTTTCACTTCACCGTTGCTGCTTATTACACGATAGGTATAAATATTGTTGGCACAGTTTCAAGAAATGGGTATCCATTACATGGTGCTCTTTCACAACTTCATGAAAAAAAAAAGCCACAGGCTCATGAGTGAAGAGACTTCATGACAGACAGAGCTACCTGTCGGGACAGAAAGACATGCAGCCGACCATTCAGCAGACAGCTGACATACCGATAGGAAACACTAAACATCACACAGACAATAAACTATCAAATCAAACAGCTATGACCTAATTAACAATTACATAACATGTTCTCCATTACAGCAGATAGTACTCCAAAGGTAAATGCAATGCAAACTTGTTTACACCAATTGAACAACTTGCCTTGAAAACAGCCCTTCAAATTGAGATAAGGTCCCACAAATGTTGTCCAATTTTTACACCGCTGGGGATTTTGTTCATTCATTCTTATGTGCTCTATAGTCTGATATCTTTAAGACATCCTGTGGTTCTTCCTCTGACCTGTTGGACTGGAGGAACAGTCTGGATTGGAGCCTAATCAGCTAATGCAAAGACACGTGACGAGTATCTCTGAGGTCAGATCTTTAAGGAGTGGACAGGTTTCAAGTCAGAAGGTGCTATTTCTTTTTTTTAAACTACGTAATGCGATGTTAATAACACTGAAAATGATGCTTAAAACCAGAATCACGTCCATGATTTTCAGTATCGGTATGTATGCGTGCGAGACATGCAAAGTTATGTTGAGAAGCGAGATTTGCATCAGGCTGCTGTTCAAGTACATGATCAAGTTACTTCTATGCAATCTGTCAAATATTTTCTCAAATAATCGTTTGGTCCATTAGATGTAAAAAAAAAAAAAAAAAAAAGGTGAAAAACACCCATTGAAAATGTTATAACTCCCAAGATTTTTTTTTACTTAAAAAAAAAAAACAACTGACCACCAAATAACCACTTAGCAGGATCGTTTTTGCTACTCACTTGGCAAAAATGTAAACGTGATTAGTGAGAGACACCAATCGTCCAAACGTATGTAATAAATTAATAACATCATAAACAATATGGTTGTGTATTAACTATTAACTGAAACTGTATTTTTTTTGTTTTGTTTTTTGTGGCTGGCAAAACCGTTCCGGCTCTACAATAAATGGTTCTACCCGTGTTTAAAACAGTTCTCTAATAAGTGCATGCCATTATTGCCGGGGGTGGATCAGCCTTTAACTGTACTGACTGACCGTGTTAACTTATTGCAAGAGAGCCTGTCTGCTGCTGACCTCGCTGTGACTGAGATTAGTTGCTTCGCCCATTCAGTCAAGAGATTACCTCATCGATGTGTATGAGAGGAAGAGAGTATATTACTGTGGTGGGTGACTCAGTCTATCCATGGTAATAAACAGACAAACCTTGTCTTGTTTAATGTGGTTCTGAAGACAATGAACCCGCCCTGTAGTGACAATGAAGCCTTCAAAGCAAGTGCAAGCAATGGCGGGCCAGCAGCCTGTTTTAAGAATCTCCATCTTTGACACGTTAATACTGTACACGGTCCCCCCCCCAGGCAATATAAACCAGTGGCCTCAATGAGCACAAAAAGGGGGGTAAAGGTAGTATTACTGCGAGTGCTTGGCTCTGATGTTGCAGTCATCCGGTGTGCACATCCTTCTTTGTGTCAGGTGGTCTTTATAAAAAAAATTAAAAATTAAAAAAAAGCCCAGTGAAGAGTCAAAAGAGTGCAGGAAGCTGATAAATAATTGATTGCGTCCTCAAGTCCTTATTAACACACGGCTGCCAGAAATTAGTCGGGAGTCAAATTCATACGAGCAAGTTTCTGTGAATAAGAACAACTTGAAACCGGTGTCGGCGGAAATGCCAACCTGCGGTGCAAAAGAAGCGTCAGTCCTGACTTTTTTTTGTGTTTAAACGCACCGATCAGTGAAATGAAAGACGTGATTCGCGTCTTTTCCCTTCGTGCCTCTGAGCATGAACTCACACGTGGAGAAGGAACCGTTACTTCTACCCTAACGTGAGCGCTCACGGGGTTAACCTGAAAGATTACTGAAAGAAATCACCCCTCAACACATCTCTGAAGAAAGAGAGAGATCACACACACACACACACACACACTGCGTTAGCTCCCATGTTAGCTATCCGCTGTAACAAGACGGGTTGGTTAGCCACAACCGGCTGTTAACGCCTTCAAGCTACTGTTAGCTCCTGCTACTTAGCCCAGTAAACCACTGATCGCGGCGTGACACGGGAGCATTTAACGTTGAGCAAACGGTCTAAACAAGCCTCGCCCGCCCGCTGGCAATACGAGCTCGTAATCGGGAGGGGGACTGTGGGGGAGGGGGGATAGAGAGAGGGGAGGTTTTAATCCCCTCTTTCTTCCATCCACGTTAAAGCTAAGCTAGTTAACCTACCACCACACCGTTAGCTCTCGTTAGCTCGCCGTTGCTAGCGCACCGACTTACCAACTGACAGTCGGAACATTAAAACAAACACACACACAAAAATAATAATAATAATAATAATAAAAAAAAAAAAAAAAAAAGCTCAGCCGGGAAATGGCAAAGAAGATCCTTACTGTAACGTGGGCGACTCGGTGTGGGGGTGGAAAACACAAAAATCCTCGTTTTCTGTCCATTCACGGAGCGCAGACCGAAAAGATGCAAAGACGAGCTACGGTGTCCGGCCGTAACACACACACACACACACACGCACACGCACGCACGCACGCACACGCACACACACAACACCGAAACCGGGAAGAAAAGATTTGTAGGACACGCCCTTGACGACGAGGATTGGAAGTCCACGTTTTTCTCTTGTGGCCGAGTTCTGCAAAACGATTGGACGGCTGCGGACCTCGAGGTAACCGAACGCGGCGGTGATTGGTTCACGACTCGGCGTGACGTTGTTTTTTGGGAATGTGTTTCGCGGTAGGTGCGTTTCATTGGTGACGCCGCGGGAACAGACTCCGGGTCCAGACATTATTAAAAAAAACAAAAAAAACAAAACCACATATTCAATAGTCTATTGTGAGCTATTGTTTCCTCAACAATGGAGCAGCATCTGAATTTCATCGTTAAACATCATACCACAACCAAGACGCCCAACAAAACCAACAAAAACATCTCGAGGAGTAATAGTCGACTCAAATTTGACCAAATAATACGCTTATGTTTTGTAAATTGTTGTAACGTGCAAGTAAATACAACAGCGCCTATCCTCCTTCTAATGTTATCAACCATTAAAGCAAACAGTCTATGCCGCAAGCGCAATATAAATATAGGATTTTTCCTGTGGTGGAAGAATAATTTAGATCCTTTACTTAGCTAAATGAAAGTAAATACAGCAATTAAAAAAACAAACAATCCATTGCAATTAAAAGTCCTGCATACAAATTCTACTTAAGCAAAGGTGCAGAAGTATTAGTTTAAGTATTCAAGTAAAAGTATTGGTTTTTAGTTACATAATTAGATCATTAACACTGAACGACCAGTGTGTAAGCAGCATGTTTATATACAGTTATATATAAAGGGACAGCAGATAAATCTGAGGGATTGTCTGATGATTACTAAAATAAAGTTATCATTCACAAATCTGTTTTCAGTTTTTGGACTTTTACTCTCATCTTTAATTTTTTTTTTTTTTTTGGTGAGATATTGGATCATTAAACATTTATTGAAAAATATATATATGAGAAGTTTAGAGTTAAAAATCCCTATTCAGTGGAGCTGTTAACAACATATAGACATCTGAAATGTGACCCCCGACCACGTTGACTTTTGTGGGACGTGAGAAGACAAACAGTTTGGAAACCACTGGTTTAATCTTGAACAATGTGTTGTATTTTGAAAACTTGTTATAATATCTATTGTTTTAAATGTTCATCTGAAAAGTGACTAAAGCTGTCAGATAAATGTAGTGGAGTAGAAAGTACAACATTTTCCTCTGAAATGTTGTGGAGTGGACATATAAGAATAGCATGAGCTTGTGATTTAATATCAGACACATATAGAACCCTTCGTACTGTAGAAGAAAAACAACCATATCACACCATGTCCTGTTCCTTTTTCTTTTAAGCTGTAGGCCATTTTATTCAACAATAAAAACATGCCTCCGGAAAATGAGCTGGACCTTAAATTACTTGATATTTTATAAACATTTTTAAGAGATGTTCAAATCATTGTTTCTTACTTGAACTGGACTGGAGGCAAAAAAATACTCATAAGTAACAATATCTCACATCCATTTAAACCCACAGCAATAGCAAAATGATTTATTTTCTTTTTGATGCTGAAACTTGTGTTTGACTAATACAATATCTCAAATATGGTAATGCCTGGTGGAGACATTTATACAAACATTTCTCTGAAAATAAAGCATTTTTGACAAGGACAGATGGTCATATTTGTTTTATCTCACAAACCAAATAATAGGCTATACACTGAAAAATGGTTCATGAATTTTGAGTAAAGTTTATGTGGCACAACAGCTACTGTATGTAAAAAAATGTTGCTGTATCTTTCTTGCATTCATGCTCTCAGATTCAGAGGAGAGCTGTTTGCAATATTCAGCTGCTGTGTGAATATTTTGATGTGAGTTTGAGTCTGAGGTGGAGCAACATCTAACCAAAAGTCTGTATTCAGACTGCGATGTAACATTTGTTTCAACAATTTCTACATCTAAAGTTATGCATGTCTGTATTCAAAAAGTTTTCTTTCAGCAGAGAGGGGATGAAACGAGGTAAAATTATGTTTTATCCCATGCGCAGAAATATTTGTAACAAGACTGAACAAAATATACAATTCTGTCTGGATTAAAGTATGTACAACTTTGGAAACTCCTGAACTTGGACTCAGGATTCAATAGCTTTGAAATATTGTTCAACGAGTTATCCAATGGCATTTATACACCTGTTCTGGTTGACTACTTGTGTTGTTTGCTTCGTGTCTTCTTTCAGTTTTACTCTGATTAAGACATAGCGATGTCAAATGTACAATTACAGGATGTACATTAATCAGTGGCCTTCAGTTAATTTTTGTTATTTGAAAATGCAATGTTTTCAAGCTGAGAAGCACCCGACTGAGCTGCAATTTGCACAACGATTTCTGTTTCATCTGGTGTACGTGTTGTTTTTTTCTCGAAACTCAACATGCACAGTTAAATTGTTCGTAAGTGTACTTCATAAAACAGCATGTTTTAAATTGTGTATTTCATGGATTTCCGTGACGTTCTTGAATTGCCCTATTTCCTTTCATTTTCAATTGCCCACACAATGTTAATTGTGCTATCATGAAGCACAGTAAACAGCTGTGTGGATGATATTTAATGTCAAGCATTTCCTCCCTCTCAGCTAAATCTTTTTACAGTAATTGAGACTATCTTCCTCTCACTGGTACTCACTGGTGTTGGAGCTGTAGATATAGCCTGTGGTGGTGGGCGGCGGTGAGTCTGAGTCCACAGAAGCTGTGTCTTCATCCTGGGAGCAGCCTGCCTGGATGGCCCGCAGGTAGCTGTGGCTGCGCGACCGGAAGCACGTAGGCGCAGGCAGATCCAGAGCCTCCACTGCCTGAGACTCCCCCTGACAGTATTGTACAGAGTGCCCACAGCCCTGCCCGCATACCTGAAGGAACGTGTGCAGACTCACACGCTGAAGGCAGAGGGAAGACTGATAAACATGCATTTAACACATCTATACTCAGTGGTAGAAGACATGCTCAGACATCTTACCTCAATAAAAATGCCAATTTAATCATCTGAAATTACTCCGTTACAAGTCATTTAGTCTACTTAAGCCAAACAGAAGCATCATCAGCGAATGAAAACATCAGAAGTAAAAGCACTTATTCTTCAGTAAAATGGTCAATAAAGCCAATGCAGAAGCAACATTTTATAGAGACCCTTATTATTGCTTTATACACAATTAATTCATTTAGTACTATCGTGCCCAATCTAGGGCAATGCTTTCCCTCCACAGTCGCACAATAAATCTCAGGGGTTCTGAGATGATTGGTGGTGTTGGAAAGAAAAGCAAATAAATAAAAAAAAACATCATGGTTCCTTGATACAACCTTGAAAATTTGAAGTGTGGAGTCGAAATGTAAAGTATTACTCTACATCAGTAAATGTACGTGGTTACTTTCTACCTATTTCAACCCAGGAATCAAAATGTAGGCCACTTTTGCTTTACATGAGTGCTGAAGGGTGTGAAAATTTAACACACAAAAAAAGCCAATACAAGAGTGAATCTTTTGTCCGTGGTGCAGGAACGGTTTAAAAATAGATCATGTAGCATTGTATGAGCTGCTCAAAATAGTTGTTCTTTCATTGTTGCATGAATTTTTTGATGTCACTATATGATGGGAAGAAGCGGTGACATCCAGCATCATCTAAAATGTTTGATCAAGCAACATTAAATGAAGTGGAAACGACCAGCGCTTATTTTCTTGTTGGCATTTTAGTCGCAAATATGAGAGTGTTCTGTTGTGGGTGGTATAAACATGATAAATAATCTCTCAAAATCAGCTCACTCCAAATGTTGTACTTGAGTTTCAAGAAATCTTTTAGTCGGACAGACTTCACTTTTCATCTGACAGTAAATCGAGTCTCTCAGTCATCATTCGAATAATATAAAATATCTCCAAATATACAGCAGTCATTCCATTGCTTCTCTTTAAAAGCTATTTTTGCCTCAACTGTTGATGGTGTGTGATTCTGCATCTCAGTAAAATCCTGCTGATGAAGATTTACAACGAGCTCCATCAGGTTTCTACAGAGCCATGTGTTCCACTTTGACACTCTCAAGCATATTTTCTGTTGCTCAAGCTTATATTCCGACTGGCCTATTCCCATACAGTCTCTGCAGAGGCGCTCATTACAATATTTTCTGACAGTAGCTTAGAAATTGCAGTTATGCAAATGTATTTTTGCTCATCCTCACCATTATCCAATTGATCATATTTACTCTTCTTTTTTGGGGTCAATCAAACTTATGAAATTTGCTGTTTCAAAAATCTCATAAGGTATGAAAATGTACACTAACTTGCCACTTTATGAGGTACATCTAGTAAAAAATAATGCAGTCTAATTCAACTGTCCTGCAACACGTCTTACATTCATGAAGGTCATAATGGTCAGTTTCTGTTTTAACTGTTTTAGAGAGTAAATTGAGATTTGTGGTGACCCCCCCCCCCCCCACACACACACACACACACACACACACACACACACACACACACACACACACACACACACACACACACACACACACACACACACACACACACACACACACACACACACACACACACACACACTGTCTGTATCTGCAGCACATGAGAGAAAGTCAACCAAACAACAATGTGACAAAATAACAACACATTTGTTAAGATCATGGACATACCTGAGTGCTTCTGCCCAGTGTGCCAGAGCATTGGCTAAAATCAGTGTTCCTGTGGCGTAGAGGGGCCTCCAAAGGGCTCACCAGGCAGTCTAAGTTATCGAGGCTCCGATTAGTGGCCAGCTCTTTCAGGGACGGCAGGGAGCTGTGGAAGTGAATGGAACGATCAGCCTCTCAGAAGTCAGAGACTGGAGTAAGTGAGGGCTGTGTTTAATTGATGATATCCAGGAGAAACTTTACACCTCACTCTGAAAAGTTCCCCTGTGTATTTTGAAATGAAACACAACTGAGATGTGCGCAAAGTGATATGTGTTAGGATTTAAAATAGCAGCACAGAGGAAACAATGATTTATGAGCAAAACTGCTGAATAGTATTTTATAAATTTGATTTTTAATTGAGTTTAGAAATTCCTCTGTTCTGGCTTACCAATTTGGCATCTCGTGTTAGTGAAAATGTGTGTGCACTAAGAAACAGTGTGCTGGGGGTGATTTCCATGGAAAATTAGCATGTTATGAAATCAGGGCTTGAGGAAGCAGGTAAGAGTACAATACTAACACGCCACTCAGGGAACCTGCAAGGTGAGAGATGGAACTGGGGCCAGCGAGGGAAATCACTGGGAGGGTTAGACCAAAAAGAAAAAAAGGTGTTGGGTAGTAGTGGCAGGACAAGTGGGGGGTGGGAGGAGGGCCACACTGCCTGCCTGTGGATGCCACTGACCTCAGATGCTGCATAGAGCATGCACTCTGTAGAGGAGACCACAGATAATCCTCCCGCATGAGAGCGTAGCAACGGGGCCTGTCCGTGTGGATGTAGGAGTGAAAAACATGGCAAAAGAAATTCACCTCTTATTGCTTTTGCAGCAAATAAAGATGACACTGTAAATTATTTATTGTCCCATCTTACTTAGCTGCATCTCTACCTCCCTGCACAGCCTGTGAGCTTGTTTTAAATAACTTCTGCTGCAAGTCCCAACAGTTATTTGTGAGAGGATGCTGCCACCCAAAGACTATCATGGGGAAAAATGTCTTATGTCCCTCCTTCCCACAATTTTAACAAATCCCTCTTCAGCGCCTGTTTATGTTTTATTGAATGTAAAGTAAAAGAGCACAAACTCAACACACAACAATGAGCATGAGAATTAAGGTTATAATTCTTGTATGATTATTTAATTTCTCTGCTGTGGGACTCACTTGCGCGGAGGTGGTGGTGGCTGCTGCTGCTGCTCACTCAGAGAGTGCTGGGTGGCCTTCAGGTAGCTCTGACGCCGAGCTGCAGATTTGGGGGAAGGTTTGGGACTTCCCTCTGAGTCCTCACTGTCTTCCAGGTCTCCCATAGCTTTCACATAGCTGCCGCTGCGCATCCTTCGACAAGGGATCTCAGTTCCTCTGGCCCGTCCACGGCCCAACGTTCCCGCCCAGTCCCCCACAGGGACCTGGATTATGAAAACACATACACTGTCGTGAGACTTTGTAATGAACAAAGTGAGTATGATCCTGGGCATGTTCAGCAATAATACTTTAAAGAGGAAATATGACTAAGATGACTGTTATGATTTGTGAGAAAAATCTACAACCGAGTATAAACAATGAGGGTAAAGTATATTTGATAAACAGAATAAAGGTCATTTAATTAAATCATCAGTTAAAACAGGAACTGAATTCCAGTGCTCAAAACTGACCAATAAAACCAACCACAATCAGAGAAAATATAAAGATAATCATGCAAACTTACAAAAAATCAAGATGAAGATGAATACTCACTGGCCCTCCTACCTGAAGGAACTGTTGCGCCAGGTCTTGGTGGCATGACTTTGATTTAAGCAGGGTCCTATTGACTGTAGCCGAGCCCTTCTGCAACACCTGCCTGGCCTGGCTGAGAGTGAGAGTGGACCAGGACCCCCTCTTCACCAGTGTATCATCCTTGCTTGCCCTACTTCTTCCCGCCTCTTCCTTGGATCCTACCTGTGTCGCTTGGCATGCCAGGAACTTGAGGTCACTGCTGCTTTTCGAGGTCTTGAGAGTATGTGCAGAAATGGTGTGGTAGCCCTGTGGAATATGTCTGGGAGGAGCCTGGCTGTCTGACACCGCTCTGCCAAGAGTCATCATGGTCAGCGGGTTGCGGTAACCTACGGCAATAGTGCCAGCTTTGGTAGTGTCAGTGTCCAGGGCATCATCTGAGCTCCAGAGGCCTAGTGTATTAGGTCTAGGTCTCTGCTTTGGCCCCTCAGTCTTAGCCCTGTCTTTACTCTTGCTCCTGCGGGTTGGTCTGCCACCATCCTCACCACCTCCCATAGTTCCAGTCATCCCTCCAGCAGAGCGGCCGTTTAGGCTGCCTTTGATTGCAGAGTTTTCCAAGGACTGGGACTTGGCAAAAAGCTTCTGCACAGAATGCATCAGGTGGCGTATACGTCCTGGACTCTCACTGCGTTGCTTTGACATACGTCCTCTATGGAACTGCAGCGTACTGAAGCCGTCGCGCTGCAGGGGAAGGTGCCTCTCTAGCTGATCTAGAAGGTTGGAGGGTAACCGGTTCATCTTGGCTGCTGCTGCAGAGGAGATGGTTGCTGATCCACTGGTGATCATAGGAGCCCCAGTCAGGCCCAGACCCAAGCCCATACCCATAGACAAGGAGGTGGATAATGTACCTGCCCTGCTGCCCTGCCCAACTCCTCCACCGCCGGCCATGCAGCCCTGAGAGCAGTCGATCTGATCCGTCTGGGAGGTGAAATGCAGACGAGGGAAGGTGCTGCTGTTGGACATTTGGCTGAAAGGCAGCAGGCAGTCAGGGGTCAGGGTGGTGGGGCTGGTGGGTGCACATGCATGGAGATGGGGGTCCAGAGTGCCATAGTGATTCACGGTGGGGCTCAGCAGAAAGGCGCTGTGAGGGTCGGAGGTCAAAGGACACAAAGGCTTCTGTGGGCATCCCGCTGGTTCACACGAGTCAGACAGATGACGACTGCGGTTGGCTCCTAACCCTTTCATGGTGGCTGAGGTATTGTCCTTAGAACATGTCTCCAATCAGTACGGGTCTACTGACCTGAGGGGCTCATCCTGCAATCTGGAGAGATGAAAAACACACACACAAAAAACAACCATTAAACATGCGATTCAAGTGTGTGATTGCTGCTATAATTCAATACATACAGTCTGATAGTTGTGTAAAAGTAAAAAAAAAGAAAACTGTGACAACATCCTGGGAATATTCCTGCCACGTTTTAGTTATTTTCTCTGTTTAGTTGCAAATTCTTTAGGGAATGTTCAAAAAAAATGCGCATGTGTTCATCCCTTTATAGAGATTATAGTTAACAGTGCATAACAGTAAAACAGTCATTTGTGTACAACATTAAGTCTCAGAAGGGGAGCTTGACACACCTATACTTAAAGCTAATGAACACATTAGAGTTAGAGCCCATTTAGGAGTGTTTCTCCCTGTGTGTCCTTGGATTTTCAGAGCAGTAAGTGAGTTTAAAAAAAAGACATTATAGATGGTCTCTGCTGTGTGGTGCATTTCACAGAGGCAATAATAACACGGCAGCTCATGTGAAGCACAGAGCCATTGTCATCATACATATAGACTACTATAAGTTGCTTCACACAACAAACCACCAGGTGGAGCAGCAGCAGCAAGTACACAGAGGATAGTGTTTGGCTTTAGGGAGAACATACACAGACACATTGTATTTAGATCCTAATGTACATTTAAAAATCAACACATCCAGGTTTAATGAACTGTATGTGGATGGAATATCAAAAGAAGCCCAAAGCATGATAGAAATATTGTGATTTAAGTGGTTTGAACACCACATAAACAGTTTTTCTTTCAATCACTGTCTCCAACAAAATAAATAAGAGCAATAGAGCCATTACAGTGAAAAACAAAAGATGAACAGACTAAATCACATATTATTTTCAGCGAACAGGACAGCCTACTCAGTTTACTGTATGAATTGTTCCACCAAAGCAAGAAGCCAGACAACCAGAGGCCCAATATAACACATCACAGTGATGTACAGCCCGGAGGTACAATGCATAGGAGAACGATTTTGTGACTCATACATGTAAATGAGCTTTATATTTAAGAGGCGCCATTTGTTCCAAAGCAGGAAATGAACTCTCATTTCCGCAAATCATTTTTGGTACTTAGCCATCCTCTCAAATCTGCTTACTGTGGTATGAATTGTGATTCCTTCTTTTCCAACCGCGGGGAACAATAAATCTTCCTTAATGCTCGGAAACAGAAGAATTCTGAGACAAAGGCAATTATTTTTACAGTTGTATTACAGTGGCATCTATATAGCAGAAATAAATACTGAATTCAATCTGCAATAAAAATTTCAAACTTGGAGTTGACCGGGGAAGACAGTTCTGATGTATAGCTAATGGCTATTTTCTCAGTTTCTATTGTATAACACTAAATCCAATACAGCCTCCTAGTCAATAACATGGCTTAGAGTTTCTAATGCAATCGCAAAATGAATCTTATCCTGACACTTCAATTGTTTTTATCATCTACTGCATAAGATACATCTATGTGTCATGAAGGCAAACATGATGACCTGTTTTTGTCATCTACTACATAAGATATATCTCTGTCATAAAGGCAGACATGAAGGTCTGGCCCAGTGCCTCAGTGTCCCATCAGCAGGATGACCACGAGCACACAAACGCATAAACAATGCAGAGCAAATGAGGGAAACAGAGACATGTTAGGGTGACTCGCTCTTGTTCTGCTGTCACGGGTTTATTCATTCTCAAAGCTCGCTGTGAACAGACAGCAATATTGCATCAAGGTTATGAAATAATAATTCACACAGCAGAAATCCATGTTGCATTAAATTCACTCTAACAGATGCTGTCTGTATCAGAGTGGAGTGACTCACCGATCAGTCAATGGTAAGAGCCCTCTCCCACAGTAAGCATGAAATCTTGCCTGGAAGCTGAATGTGGAACGTTAACTGCACACGTTTTCATTTCACTGTGTTGGTTTGCCACTTCTTACATCTCTCTGACCTCCCATACACTCTCTACAGTACGAGAGCAGCCACTTATCTGAGTCAGTGTTCCTGGACGGGCACAGCAGTGTGCTGACAAATACACCAGCATTTTTACAACGGCACAACCTGCTGTAATTCACTCGCCCGAGCTGACTGTAGCCCCACGTGTTCACATCCTGTAGGCGCCACTGCTGACAAACTGACACACACCTACACACTGACACACCAACACACGATGACACACACATAAGCGTGCTAAATCGCCCACCCACCATTCCACTGCACCGAAGAAACCCTGTCAAGTGTTCAGCATCACAGGAGCAAGATGAGAAAGAAATAATGTTCACAGCTCATGTAATGCTGTTACAGGTTCACTGCGTCTGCCTGTCTGTGTGATGGTGGCCAGCAGGCTCCTGCATAATTACAAGGTGAATGAATCCTGGGACTGCATGTAATGTTAGCAAATATGCTTCACTCACACACACACACACACACACACACACACACACACACACACACACACACACACACACACACACACACACACACACACACACACACACACACACACACACACACACACACACACACACACACCGCAAAGGGAAGCTATGATTGGCTGTGGGATTTGTCTCAGAGGATCTTGCACATTCACTGAGTGACAGGAGTCTCTTAGCAGCTTCATGTGCGTGTACTCACAAGCAGCATCAAAATTGTATCCTCAAATGACCTCATACATGCTGTAAGTGCCGTACTATGTTGCAGTTGCAGTTGTAGTCTGCCTCGGCGGAAGGGTACGTTATCAAACAGTTGTTTGTGTGTTCAGGTTCTGTAAGGATCGTTTGGAGGGTAAAAACTCCTGCAAGTAAACTATGGATTAAGCAAAAAAAACCTACTGAAATACCGATTGAAATGAATAGAAATGATGCATTCGCTTGTTCAAAAACAAAGAAAGTAAGCTGAGGAATGTATGAATGGGAATGGGAAACTAAATTGCATATCAGAACAATAGCTGTCTTTAATAATTTAAATGTTAAAAAATTGCTGAAAAAACTGAAAATGTTGTTTGAGGAAAATAACATTGTGAGGACGTCTCTGAAACAGACCAGTAATTACAAAGTATTTTTTCAAATTGCTGAAATCATATCTTAATTGACAGCTTCATTCTTAATCCCAATCTTTTATTTGTAGTAATGATAATAATAATTCACTTTCTTACAAAGCACTTCGTAGTGCATTATGGGAAAATCTGAATAAAACAAATGAGCACAATAAAAGTTTAAAAGAATCAGGTACAAATAATAGATTTTATGCATGTTTTTCCTTCTAATCTGCAAACACGTTCTCCCAATGACGAATCACATAACAAAAAATGATAAAGTCTTTTTATCAGTTAAAGCAGACGAGACTCATTGCCTATTCCCCCTGCACTGGTCTACACCACAGTATTAACTGGATGGCTGATTCATCAGAGCATTTAAAAAGCATAGGGATGTCTCAGGCTCCAACATGGAAACTTGCTTTTCCATGGAGACAGACTAGTTCATAATGAGTGTGCTGAAGTCAGGTTCATACTCAGTTTGGTTACTTTGCATGTACAGCACAGAAAATGCACCTAAACTCTGATTAGCTACTTTCCTGCTCACACAATGAGCTGACAATTAAGTTTTGTATTCATTTTTTTTGGCCACATTGGGGCAGCAGAAACCATCTGTGAACATGACATTGACATATTATCACTTTAGTTTTAAGTTGATTTAGTGAAGAAAAACCTGTTAGCAAGCAGTTACCTGTTTACATATCCTGCAGATACAGCACAGAGCAACATTATCATTCATGCAGAGCCGTGCCCCTGGTCACCTGATAAATTTCAAGTCCAATATTCTCCCTCCTGTAAGCCCTATTTTATCTCCACTAACTCTTGAGAGAAATATTTGGTTCTATAGCTGCTAAATGCTCCACTGTGTTTAGTAGCATGATCACAAACAGTTTGGCGCTGAGCATGTAGAGTTTTTAGAGCAGTTAGAGTGATCTGAGGGGAGCTACTGAGTCAGGTGATAGCTCTCTACCATAGTGGCTCCTTTCACATTATGTAATCATTTGATTTAGTATATAAATATATTGATTTAGCTGCTTAAGACACCTACTAGCCTAAAATATCCTGTTCATCACAGTTACAAAGGACATACCAACCAGAAACTACCATTTTACTGACTGCATATCTCTAAATTTCACTGTAATAATTTCACAACAGAAGCTTCATGTTTCACCCTCTCTATTCAAGTCTCATAAAACAGCTCTGAAATCAAGAGGCCACTTGAGTCATCAAGTTAGTTTTACTATTAATTTGAATAATGCAGTAAAACTCAAGTGTACTCGCTTCTTCTCCACAGTAAACACATTATAGTCCAGCACACTGTTGTTGATACATTCTCTCAGTTACTCTATGAAATGTAACATTTGGAGGTATAAAAAAGTGGTTTGATATCTTAATTTACAGAATAAATAAAACTCATCATTTCCTCATTATAAACACATGAACACAATACTATAACGCTTTGCATTTAAAGCAGTGCAGAGATGAACGATGTCAAATACATTTACATTACTGTCTGAAGATACAGTATATACTCGCTCAAACCTTTTACACAAAACCAATTCCGCTGCCTTAAACTGAAATTTGAATGTGACAGAAGACCTCTGAATGTCAAAGCTTCTCATTTATTAGTCCCATGAAAATAAAGTCGTCCTATTGTACTGGCTGTTACTGTACACTGCCTGCATGTGTATATGTGATTGTTTGAGTTGGCTCCTTTACAATGTTGCTGTCACATGTAATTGTGTTGGAAAATCAAAGCCAGATGACAAACAATAAACAAGCACAAATGTTATCGGGGCTGCAGCTTTGGAAACGGAATGAATGCTCATTGTTGGAGAACGTCTGAGACTTTCCAAGTACTTTGTGATGCAGTTTCCAGAGCTTCCTCTGAAAGGAAAAATAAAATCCCCGCTGGGAGAAGTAGTATTTATAGTATCCTTTAGGTTATGTATCAGATTTTCTGCTGTCAAACTACCAATGTCTTCGATAATAAGAGCACTCCTGCTTAAATTATAATAAAAATGTAGTAGATAAAAATGACAGGGAGTCCGTTGCTGATATTTTCTGTTCCTTTGTACAATTATCAATGCAGCCAAGTTTTTTGGTCATTTGGCTGCATCAACAAGCTCATATCTGTGGATAAAGAATCTAAAATCAACTAAAAATGAGCTACAGAACATGAATAAATTACAAAACTCAGTTAATTAGATCAGTTTTAAAGTTGTTTTTTTTTGTTAGACTAACGTCATTTACCTTGCAATACGTCATTGATGTCATTAAAGGCTGAAACTAAAAAAAGTGAAATGGGCCAATAGTGGAGGTTATTCTACAGCAAAAGAAGAGTATAAGCACACACAGAAGAGCCTGTAAATACCTGCAAACTGCAGATTTACAAGAAAAGAAAAGGTGAGTTTCAAGTTTTGCAGCATCAGTAAACTGTCATTAGATGGCATTATTAAAGCTGTAAAGAGGAGGGGGGTAAATACTGGGATGAGAAAGATGTATTTTCTCTTTCATGAATCCATGTGTATATCTTTTGATAAACTAAAACAAATGAAAATAGAAGTAAAAAATGAAGTGTAATGACTGTATTTGGAGATACAGATTTACAGTTTTACCAATAGGGATAGCACTCTGACCATAAATGAACTTTGACAAAACAATCATCCTCACAGGGCCAGTGAAATTGCTGCTACTTTGTCAAAACCTCCATCATTGGCCCACAGGGAGGTGATGTCACGTAGCCCGATGCTGACATACAGCCCCTGTTAGATCTACACGAGGCCTGCTAACAAGCAAAACCAAGAGTTGCTGGTCTGTGTCCCACAGAGCCACCGAGCAGGCCTGTTATAAATGTCTCCTGGAGCTGTTCACTTCCCCTGCAGCCGCCGGTGATGAGCAGAGGGAGAGGCGAGACAGTGAAGAAAGAGAGAGGTATCGATTCGGGTCTCGCTCCTTGTTCTAAGGGTGAATATACAGCTGCTGGGTATTGGCTTTTGCAGCCTCCTTCTGTAATCACCTTTTTTTTTCGTATTGGTCCTCCCGGTCAACCTCTCACTTTCAGCCACACGTCCGTACATTTACACTACAGTCCACTGGATTTTTTTTTTTTAAATTCTGTATTACTTTTTTTTTCATTCCTGTAAGCTTGACTTTGCAAAATCATAGAGGATTCAATAAAATGTTATGATGAGCAGTTAAAATGTGTCTGTCTTCCTCCAAGCTTCCACAAGTACAAAGTCCATGTTTACAGTAATAACACTTAAGATGGGCCGACACCATCCGCTATCCCCACTGTCTGGTGAGAAGCCACTAATAGCGTGTTGCAGTCACAAAGTTATGTCATCTGTCCTTCCTGTGGATAAAGCAAGTGTTATTTTCTACTGCCTCGGGAGAGCCAGAGCAACAAAAGCTCATCTCTGGTGATCACAGGACTAATCATCACAAAAACCCTTCCACAAACATATCATGCATATCATAAGAAAATCGGAACAATCTCAGACTTGAAATTTGTACCTCTAGTTAAGGCATGAGCTGACTTTACTGTCAAATGCACCATTTATCTAACTGGCATTCAGTCAGCATTGAAGAAACAGTGTGACAGTCTGGATCTCTACACTTCCTTCCAATAAACAGAAATCTATCAAAATCCTCCTCTAAAGCACACTATGTCTTGCTCGTTTAAATTTGTACAAAAACTGAAGTTTAAAAATGACACTTCATGGTTTTACGGGGTTTATGTGCTCGACTATTTCTTGGCTACAACCAGTAATGTCCTTGAGACTCTGTTGGTTGCCTGGCAACTGCTCAAAGGCAAGAAATTTGCTGCATTCATAACAAAGTGGAGTCATTGCAATTACAAGTTTCTGATTTGTAAATGATGTTCATGTCGACCTGTAGGTCGTAATTACAACTGAGATGCTCTGATTTGACAAAAGTGTCTGAAAACCAAACAAATATGGAAGCTCTATATCATTCAAATACATCATTCAACGAAATTTAAAACAAATTTCATACAGAGTATGACACAGTATTTTACTCTTTATATGTCCAACTCTGAAGTCATGCCACTATCTTGTTGACTTAGTCCCCACTCCAGGTAGATTTTCTTTGCTCTAAAAATAGTCTTAGAATGTTGTGTAATATATTATTATAATATCATATAATATTATCTAATATTCTGCTAGTGTTTTCTGCCGGAAGTTTTTTGTTTGCTCTCAGAATGTTCCTTTCAAAAGCTGGGATAACATTCCCTAAAGGCATTCTAAAAATACTTAATTTTAATATTCTGAAAAGGTTTTTAACAACATTGTCAGAACATTATGCCCTTAAGTTTTTTCTGACTGTTATTTTAGAGTAAGACCAAATTTTCAAACCATTGTACAAACATTTTGAGGTAACATTCTTAAAAGGTTATAAGAAAACATTATTTAAACTTTAAAAAGAACTTGGAAGTAAAAATAAATCTCCTGCTGAAATCATTGCTAGAACATTGCATCATTTCTAGGTGGGAAAAGATGGGAAAATGGGAATATTTTCTATTAATCAATATGACCGTAAATGTTTTTGTTTGTAATTAACAAATGATATGACAAACAATTAGTATGTTTTATAGGTCAATCTTTTGACCTTGGGATAGAGTGATGCCAGCTGTTTCTGGTCTTTATGCTGAGGGAACTGGTTGCTTCTAGTAGATTTATATTTACATTATAAAAGTGGTATCAATCATCTATTTCTCTCTTTATTTAAATGTGTTTTTAAACTACTCCTTTAACATAACTAAACAGAGTGTGTAGTAGGACTATGAGGTAGACAGCTAAGTCAAGCAGATCTGGTACTTTGCATTAAACACAAGCTCCAGCAGCTGACAGCTCTCGTTCTGCTTCCCTGTATTTGCAGCATAGGTAGAGGCTAACCAAAGCACCTGCTTATCTCCTGCAGTGACTGGCTTGTCAGGGATTTGTGTTGACGGCATGCAAGCACGCTTTCCACAATCTGAAAGCATCTTCCTTTAAAAAAAAATTAACATTGAAGGACGTTGCTCGCAAAGCGTGCAGCCTGCTGAAATATTCAGAGCTACGAGCATTTGCCGCTCATAAGATTCTCATCAGTGCTTTGCCCATTAAAGTGATCCCAGTGCACTGCTCTCCCTCGTTCACCACTGCACACACTGAAGTGTAATTAGAGAGAGAGGTTCCACATTTCCCTTGGGCCATTTACCATCCTCACTGTACTGCTGCTGGTTCCTTTCAGCATGTTTTCATTTGGTAACATCTTGTGCCAGCGCTTCAGCATTGCCCGACCACGAAGATCCACTTCAGTGGTTCTGCAAGACTGAATGCATGTGATGGTGCTGGACAATTTAAAATAAAGGCTGTAGTTGTTAATTGGCTCTCCATACTGTGAAGTGAAAATCCCTTCCATTACATTTGAGTAGAATTAAACTACTTTTATTATTATATGCAAAGAGCCAAAGGCAAATTGTAGGTTAGAAAAGGAAAACATAGTTTTGATTTTCAATATGTGCATCTCTGTTTTTCTGTCTTCATAAAGTAGAACTGTGTAGCATAAGTTGTAGGGTGGGTGTTGCGAGCAATGAACTTTCCTTGCTGTCAAACTGACTTTGACACTGTTTTGGTCTCAGGCGAAACAAGACATAAAGGACCCAATAAGCAGCACGTGTTAACCTCTGCAGTCATGTGCTGTTGTGTCATGCATGCTAAGCATGCACAACCCACTGTCTACACTGTTAAAACACGCAACCCATAAATTCAGAATAGGACTTGGGCCCCGGGGAATTATTGCATGCTATTGGTTAGTATGGGAGGGTGAATCCTCCACCAGTGCTCGTTTAAATTGCTGTCAAAGCTTTAACAGTCCCGGGGGGGGGGGGGGGTCAGGCTTAGAGAGGAAAGGCTTCAGTCTACTCTGGAAACCGAACAGGCAGAACAGACAGTACTGTGCCATAGGAAGTACAATGGCTTCGTTTGAGCTTTGTTTGAGTGTCTTTGTGGCATCATGCTCTGCACAACTGTATCTTAATAGCCCGTTGGATTTCTCACCCATTTGCAAACTATTGGGGTTAATTCTTTGCAGCCTGGATTAAATCTATCCGTGTGATTGTGAGCTCTGTTTGGTTTATCTCTTTCGATGCTGACCTACCCCCAGATAGGGTCTGGACTTTCTCCAATAGGACAGTGACCTTAAATCATCTAATCTCAGTCATGCACAGTAAAATATTGATACTCTTTTGTGTCTACTCAGTTCATCTATTCATCTTGAGGGATTCACAATGACAGTTATTATGATACTAATCTGGACATTTTAGTTTTATTTCAAAAAAATAATTAATAATAATCTGAAAAATTTTCTGAAACGTGAACTACTGTGTTATCACTCAAACATAAAGAGCAACATATTTCTGTGTTGGGGGTTTATGTTCACATTACAATAAATCACAACAGCTTCAACTCCATCATAGTCCAGCCCGGGGTGTCATATTAAATGGATTTCTCAGAGATAGTCCCACGTAAATCCTCTGGGAGGCGAGCTCAGGCCAGCCAGACAGCAGCTGTCCCTCGCTGCTCAAATTGGCCCTGACACTAAAAACAAGATGAAATTAATATGCCGTTTTGCTCTCCATAGTGTGGAAGGATTAGAGCATCCAACAGTATCAGGATTTAGGATTCAGTGTGCTGCACATGACCAGAGAGAGCAGTTCAGCAGTCAGGGTCGGGCAAGGTAGAGCAGAGGACTGGAGGAGGAGCCTTTCTGTTCATTAAGAGCCACACTTAAACAGAAGCGGGAGCTGTTGTGAGGATTACAACAAGTTCATATTAAATAGGCGCAGATATTTTTTTTTTTTTCTAAAAAGTGCTGCAAAGTGGTCTAATTACAATGAACATCAAAGATCCACAGCCAGCAATGGAAGTAACAGGATTCAGAAGAAGCCACAAGATCTCATTTATAACTATTAGTACACAATATATACTGTAGCAGTGTTATAGGTTTTAACATGGTAAAACATAGTCTAAACATTACTCTGGGTTGGAATCATTGGATCAGATTATAAACCTGTTTTAATGATGAAATCTAGATTAAAATAGAAGTCAAATGCTCTGAACTTGTATTCGTGTCCTGCCAATAAGAGGCCAGTATACTCTCTCAAAGAATTTAATGGCAGTCCATTTAGTAGATTATGAAACCTTTCACTGAATTGGACAAATCTTTGACCTGCTGGTCATGCTACAGGAAAGGGTAGAAGATAGCACAGTCAGAATGATTCATCCTCAAGGGACCGCAACGTGCGTTAAAGTGTACATCCCAATCCACAAATATTTGTTAAAATATTTCCATCTGGATCACAGTGATGGACCAACAGACTGACCAGCATTGACAAAACTAAAGTTTTCTTAAGTGATGGTGCTCCCATGGCTAAAAATACAGTAAAACCGAGTAGCAACCAACTGTGTCCTCATTCATTGGTTTATGAAATGCCATTTTGAAGCCTTGCATTTGGCATTTTGGCCAGCGACATCACATGGAGCCAGAGGTTTTTTTTTGGAGCCAGCCCCTAGTGGCCCTCAGTGGTATTGCACTTTAAGGTACTTCTGCATCCGCTTTACTTTTTAGAAATAGAGACTACACGTCCATTTTTATTGACAGTCTATGTGCAACACTTTCTGAGCATCACACACATTCAGTCAAGAGTCCCTTCAACCATAGTGGACACCAACTGTGCCAGAAAGCCTTAGGTCTACGGCGACTCAGCCAGGGGAGCATTGGTCACGGGGCAAGCTGGCGCTGCCATCTGAGTAGAGGCTGGGCAGGCTGCGGGCTGTAGAGAGGCTCAATAACCCGAGGCTGAGCTTCTGCATTTGACAATTCTTGTAGGCATAAACACTAAACCTCCTTCTCTACACCAGAAGGATGTTTGAAAGATTCAGCTGTCAAAGAAAAAAACGATTTCAGCTTTTGCTTAAGATGCTTAAGGACAGGGCTGTAATGCAGCTTGTGGCAACATCGACATCGTTGGTCATTTTATTATCTCTCTCACCATGTAGATTCAACATCTTGCCTGACAAAAAAAAACATTACACTAAACAGCTTCAGTTTATTGGTGATTCGAATAGTGTGTCAACCCTAACATGTGGTTGACTTCCAGCTCCTTGTTGTTGAGCAGAGGTGCTGTGGGCTTCTGCATTCATTGTTGATAGATTGTTTTCTACCCAGTTGAGCTACTTTTAATTCAACAAAAATATCTACTTTTTTTGTTTGTTAATTTGGGCTAAATTAAATCTGCCCGTCATCTCCTCTGATTACTTTGAGATTAAGAAGGCATCGGGTTCAATGAGCTCATTCAAATATGTTGTGAGCGATATAAAAATATGTTCGGTTTATTTTAAGTTGAATTTTTTTTATTTAATTCAATTATTACGCTGTAACAACCTACAGATAAATCTGTTCATATGAGTGAAACCTTTTAGTGTTTGGTGTAACACTGTCCAGATGAAGGTTAGATTTTATGACTCCTACTGTTTATCCATTTGATTAGCTTGGCTAAGCATACTGATTAAACAGAGGACTGACCCTTTTCTAAATAAAAATAAGAAATGTTTTATGATGTCTAGTCAGGTTCCAGGCTACTTTTTGTCATTCCAATCTGACAACACTGCTTCCAACTCCCCAAGCATCTCACACACTTTGCCGCGAAGCCTGTAGCTAGCACACCATGTAATTGAGGGAACGTCAAATGACTGACAGCAGCTCCAGCCCTCATCTTCCATAGATTCCCACATGTTGTAATACACTGTGGACACCTGTTAGCAGGCAGTCAGTGGAGTGATGATGAACTGGAGGTGGACTAAATACTCTGCCTTGCTCGTACTGGCATGTCTCACAACAGATGACGCACTGTGGCTCCATCTTGAGAGAGTGCTGGGAGAATTTCCATCGCCTCTGCTGCCATCTCACTGTTGACAAAGCTCATCAGTCAGTGCTCTCCAGCTGGTCTGTGATCCCATGCGTGCTTGACACCGAGGGACATATAGCAGAGTAAATGTGGATCAACGGCGGCAACCAAGACGGGAATTGATGGGCAGTGTTTAGCCAGTGCAGTGTCAGACTAATTTATCCTTGACTATGCTGTCATCTTGGAGCGGAGACGAGAGGCTAAGCTTATGGAGCGGGTGAAGTGAAAATACAACATCTGTCTGAGGCTTTAGATGCTATACTTTAAGCATCTACCAGCTGGAGGTTAAGTTTATGGTACAGCTGCTTTTTTTATTTTTTACTTCCAGTTGCTTTCCTGCTATGTGGAAGAAACATATTACTCCACATGCATCCAGAGTCATGCTTTACTTCCTGTAGCATTGTAGATTTCAGTAGACAGACATTGGTAACAGCAGAAAAAAAACAGCCTGCAAATGTAATCCAAGCTGTGTCACACACCAACTTGACTCATTTTCATTCCCAGTTATATATACTGTAGGCACATACTCATAGCTCATGATGTGCTTGCCAACAGACTGAGATTATAGTACAGTACATTTACATTTTTAACTTCCCCACTGATGAAAGCAAGAGCTGTTTCATTATGAAAGAAAAAGCCTTTTATAATTAAAGCTCTCAGAATAGAAAAGAAGTGAATAAAGGCATGAAATAATAAAAATAAGTTATTTTACAAATGGTCAGACATGTTCAATCCATGACACTGCCTGATACTAGAAGTACTTTTCTCATTGTAAAAAACAGGTAGGACTTATGTTTTTAAAGATAACAGAAAGAACACACAACACAAAAACCAGATTTTTTTTTACCAATATATGCTACTATAGTCAAAGAGTTCTTCCACCTGAACAACCATTATGTATGTCCCTACCCTCTCGATATGACCAATTCAAAACAATTCGGAAGATCAGGATTGAAGTTAAATTAGATGAAGTTTGTAGTCATGGTCACAACAATAAAAATGCAGTCATGGTTAAAATAAGTTTGAAATGTGAAACATAACAACAAGCTCCTGAGTTAAACTTTTTGTTGACCCATCCCTCCACCCCAACCCCGCCGTATGATGACTTTCTACTTACAGCCACGGGAGGGCACTGTCATAATGTAACGTAACTACACTAATAAGCAGAAAAGTGGTTGTTTTTCTTGGAAAGATAGTGTCACCACATCAGAAGGTTACCTTATGAGCACCATCTGTACAGACATGCTGTCCATTATGCTAATATTCCAACTTCGCACTCAGTCTGATTCTCTGGAAAAGCAAAGAAAGTTATCCTGCAATCCTAACCAATCAAGGAGCACAGCCTGATTTGTGGTATATTCTAAAAACAGAGAAAATTGTGTGAAAATTGTAGAAAATCACCTGAGATCAGCATCTGTGGACATGTTTACATGCTGTTTAATATGTTGCAACCGAGCAGCTCATTTCTCAACGAGCATGAAAACTGATTCTAGCAAAGCTTTTTCTCTAAATATGAGCAGCAATATTTGTTACATCGGGACAAAATGTGTTCATAAAAGTTAGATAAGATGGAGACTGTAACAGGAGAGCTAAAGTGAATGCCGTTCATTATCTGTGACTCCTGTGTTGTGTAGCAGGCAGCTGTTTGGCTCATTGTGACCGTGTGCTTGCTGCAGGATTTGAATGGCTATATCAAAATAAGATCTCCATCTACCTAAATTGAGGACTAATTATTCTGACAAATTGTTGTAAAATGTACGCTGTAATAGATGCAATTTCATTTCTGTTGGACTTTATGATACGACAGAGACCACAGACAAAAGCAGGGGACATGTTTTGTTTTTTTGCTTCATCCAGATGGTCCAATATAGCATTGTTTAAAGGAAAAGCAGAAGGGAATTGAGAGTCCATCCCTGTGGGACTTTTTAATGCTGCAGGACAGCGAGTTGAGCCCGTCCCCTGGGTTTCCTTCACTCTTCTGGGCACAGACACAGAGCTGCACATAGGTGCGTGTCGACTACAGGTTCAGAGCAATTATTCAAAGCAATCACAGCATAGAGTAAATGAGCCTACTGATATCACCAGACCAGCCATCTGGGTGAGCTGGCATCGACTGAATGAAGAAGAAGTTTAGTTTGATTCTTGTTGAATGTGTTTTTAAAAAATGCTCATCAGAGTCACCTCCATATAGGTCATCTTAAGGTCATGAAAAGTTTCTGCTCTCACTGCTGCTGAGTCTCACTACCACACAGAAGGTATTGGGGGAACCCTGGTTTTAAGTGTTTATATGGGGTTTTGGATATTTGGAATATGTTGATTTCTGTGAGCTAAAACCTTTTAAGAGTGTAACATTATGAGCTACAGCATGGAAATCAAAGGGAGCTGTTCACAGTGGTTTAATTTTTATTTTCAATTGGTATACGTTTCCTTCAAGTTGTCAACTGTAAATGTAATTTCAAGATAAATTTCACACCTCTGCCATTTTATTTTTTTCTGCAAAGATCTCACACTAATTCAAGTTACACATTAAGACGAAGTTTGAACATTTATTTCTGTCATTTATTCTTCGCTTCCTAAATTCATTTTAAAATTCTATTGGACAAAAAAAAACAATATCATGTTTAAAAAAAAAAGATAATTACAGATCACTGGACCTCCCTAAGGGACCTTTTTATGGTTATATTTCTCCTGGAGGCAAAGAGAGAAAAATATATATATTTTTAATATTCATTCTGGTTTTCTATCAAAGAAAAGGAAGGGTGACTATTTTTGAAAGAAAAGACAACAAAAATATATGCCCTCTCAAAGTATGCAGACTGAGGACAATAAATAATACCACACATCAGACAGCACCAGTGTGTGTGAATACTTTTTGTGTTTTAACACAGAGCTGTTACTTAAACACAAAACATGCAGACATTCATTAAGCTCTAATCTGTGTATGATTTCTTTCTGTGCGACTCTATGACTGACACCGATATCAGACATTCACATCATTGTGTGAGCACAGAAAAGAGTCTTAACATTCATCTCAGGAGTCTATTACTGATTCTCACATTGTCACCACCACTAGCAGCTATGGGATTGTGTGGTCGAGTCACAATACTCATGACAACAATGACAAATGCCTGGCTTGCTTTGCGCTCCAAGCATCATATCATCGCAAAGCAATTCCACCAACAAAGCTCAGCCTTGACAACAGCATCCCACTTCTCTCTGAACAAAAAATAAATTACAAAAGGTTCCAAATGCGCAGAACATTTTATTTACTGAAGAATGCAACTAAAAACTTTTCAAATGTGCCGCTAAAGCTCCTCAGAGATTCAGGTTTTTATGAAGGTTATCCATCTGGGGCTACATTTGTGTGCCTTCTGTTCTTTACAAAGAAACCTGCATCATGTGGAGACACACAACAATCAAAGCTCTATCTGGTGTTCTTGGTCAGAGTATGGGATGGTCATAAGCCCTTGCTGATGTCCACCAAAAACATCGTCATTACTATCTGTACAACAGTTAAATTGATGTCATTGGATGAAATTTAGGGTTTGACTTTTACCCAGGAGAGTGCTGTTTGTGTCCCATGTAAAACCAAAAGTCAACACTGACTAAATGAAACTTAAGTGCATAAGTTAACTTACTTAATGTATTTAACTTACTTAATTACGTATCTTTTCATAAGCCTAACCAAGTAGTTTTGGTGCCTAAACTTAACCAAACTGGGATTGTTTTACAATGTGACAATGAAGGTCTGGTTCCCAAAACATGCTGTTTTGGTAAATGAGTTATTTTTTCATTGGTCTCATAGAGGATGCAGAAAACATGTTGTTGAGGGAGTCATTGGAAACATTCTACTAAATGCAGTGGTTTTGGTCTTTATCAAATATCTGAAGAAATATCTGGCTCCACTATGCTGAATAGTCAGTGGCTAAGCTCGATGCTGAGCAGGTGGCACACAGTCAGTTTAACAGAGACTTGTTGAACACAACTTACTATAGCTGAAAACAAGTTGATGAGCAAAAAATAAAATAAAATGAAAGCAGTGAGCTGAAAAACAGTAAAACTGCACAGAGCTGAGGAAGAGTATAGTTGGATGAAGTTTCTACATTTGTCCCCATGGGCAACTTCTTAAACATACAATCAGCATGTGATCCATCAAGACATTAATTAATACTGCTTTAACAGTTTGAGCCAAGAAATACTTGAGAATTAGGGTCACTTAGTGCCACCTGGCTGACAAAGACACAGTATATAATAAAGGCTGATATTCTCGCATATTTCTTTCGAGTCATAGTTTTATTATTCTTTCACTAAAACAATGTGAACATGCTTTCCAACACTGGCAACAAAAGAAATTGCCCTTGAAGGAACAAAAATCCATAGAGACATAAGCAGACTCTAAAGTGTTGTTGATGTTCATAGTCAGACTGGGGTCAATAGACGCCACAATGAATGAACACTCATAATAAACTCATACAAATGGACTGAAAGTGTCAATAGCATCGGGGGACAATTTAAGCAAACGCCACAGTGACGCTGGCATGATCCTTCAAGGTGGCAAGTGGGCAAGTTCATACTGCAAGTAAATGGGGTCTAATTGGCAGAGCGACCCGCAGCCCAAGCCTTTGTCCAACTGCTTCTCTCCTCAATAAGGAAGTGTTGGAGCGGAGGATGAGTGCTAAACCTCTGACTGATGAACACAGAGCAGGCCGCATTTCTCAGAGTACCCTCTGCTGGAAGGACACTCATTTACCAGATTGATGGGGCGCTTTATTGCCTGCCACCTCTCTTCCTTAGGCTCTCACCACCCCCTCGTCTCCTCCCGCTCTCTTATACCTATTTCTCTTTTTATCTCCTCCTCCCTTTCTCTGTCTGACTCTCTTCCTTTGTCACGCACACAAACACATACTGTAAATTCACTCACACTCTGCTCTTCTGTACGCACACACTGTCTTCTTCTCATATCTTTGTGGAGAGAAAATGAAACACTCTCCTAACCTCTTTAACACCTCCACCACCTCACTGATGTTCAGCCATTTGTTCATCAACAGAATAACAAGCAAAAGAAAACACACAAAAAACACAACTGCTGTGGGCTATTTTGAGTACAATTTAACAATCACACCCATGGTATTAAATGAGGATAACAATATAAGTTGATCAGGTTTTGACTATTAGTGCCTTTATGGAGCAGCATTTTGTTTACCTCATGCACACTATGCAGAATTGCAATACACATGCCTGAAAATGGTTTTATTCCTCTGATCAACAGGTGGCGATAACGTATCAAGAAACTCAACAATGTGCCAGCAAAGGCAGGGAAGAAGAAGAAGACAGCTTGAGTAGACCTAAATAATGCAGGTTTCAAATCTTATTGAGCTATTAAAGCATTCAGCCTGTGTGTGTTAGGCCTCCAGGACAAACACAGTGTGTTTTGGAGAACACTCAATGTAAAAGGAAGATTTGTTTGTTTGCAAGATCCACAGGGCACCTTTAATCATTTAGTTTATATAATATCACATAATAATGAGAATCCAAAGTGACATCTCGAGGTAGCTTTTTTCCCATCGAACAGTCTAAGATCCAAAGACATTAAATTTACACTGCACATTCCACGTCTGATAAGCTGGAAATAAATCACGTTAATGCTTAAATTAAGTACCTAAGCAACTGTAATATATATTTTTCTAACAACAATAACATCAGGTGGTGGAGACCAAAACTAGAGATAAAATAAGAAAGTGATTATTTGACTTACGTGATATCAAGTGGACACAAATTCAATTCCAATAATACCAATAATATATTAATTATACTCTTTTTGACATGTAAACAGGCAACTGATCACTCTATTAACTTTATATAATGAATACCTGCCACATTTGTGTTGTGTCTACAGCTAGCGGCTGCCATCAATGAGGTAAAAAAAAAAAATCGGTTACTGCAGATTTAAGCAAATAAACCATTATTGGCAATGATATTTAATTACATTTCAAATCGGCATTCTACGATATCTACGATCAGTCACAGCAGCTGAACCAAATGCAACAAATAACAGGACTAAACAGTCTAAAACAAATTGAGTGGCTATCTCTGGAAAATTGCTTACTGATACAGGTGCAAATATATTCTGATAAAAATACAGCACATGCATACAGATGTTGTCACTGCAAGCATCCTTTTTTGTCCAGCATGACTTTTGCAGTCAGACCGATCTCTGGAGCGATCTCAGATGGCAAATCACATCAGTGATCAGCTGGAAAAGTGTCACCTCATGCATAAGTAAAGACCACCCTCGGCCCTTGTGTGTAGTCCACACCTGATCTCATTCACACACATGCAAACACTGGAGTTCTTATCTAACCCACTTGAAGAGCTCTTCTCACACATATGCTAACTTATTCATATGAGAGAACAAGCAAGAGGCAGACCATAAATTGGCGGTGACATATGGATTTTCTCCCCATGGAGAGGAGTGACGTGAAGACGAACACATGGCTGCACAGACATGGCAGTCGATGCCACTGAGCTCATTGCCCCTCGTTGACCTGAGCGACGCCAGGGGCAGTAAGTGATGAGCGAGTGTGCGTTTGGCCCTGAAGAAACCCACTGTAATACAGCATCAATAAACTACCAAATATGTTCCTGCCCTCCCCTTTCTCTGTCTTTCTATCTGCAATACTACACCGTCTGACACACCAGCTGCTCTCACAGAACAGAGCAACTGCATTCACACCGCCGGGGGAAGACAATGCAGGTTTTGTTTTCTTTTTGTTTCGCCTGTTTAATGTCAAAAAAAGGCATGAGGTTGCAGTCGTGCCCACTTTTTTTTTTTTTTTAACCAGAGCCCTTCCTCAAACCTTGGTGATTAAGTGAATTACTTGCCACAAAGCTAGTTTTAAATTAGAGCTTCCTCTGTGCCGCTGAATCTTGCCAGAATTGTACGTCGATGGATGCTGTTCCTGCAGAGGGACCATTAATAGTGTGGTGATCATCATCGATTTCCCCCAGGTAATCATCATTTGTCACATTTTAGACATCCGAGAGTTTAATGCGGCATCACAAATGGCTTTCTGATTAACAGGAACAATGCTCCGAGGAGGCAGCAACACAGAGGCCATTCTCATAAGATCTGTGGAGCTGCTGCTTCTCCAGGACAACTCGTCTTTGTTGTTCAGACGCAAATTCAAATATACAACCAGTGTAAAGCAGCACAGCATTGTGGCTCAGAGCAGAGATGCAAATTCAGACTGGACAGCAGAGCAGAGGAAAATTACATATTTGGAATAATAATTTTGAGAACTCTTCTTTAGATAGAAATGCTTTATTCACCAAACGCTTTCTGCTTTCTTGCCCTTAGCACAGAGGTGTTTGAGGCGGTTTTGTTTTCATTATATGAAGGCTGTTGCAAAAGCAAGGACCACACATCAGGCAAACCACTGGAGGCACGACTCCTCCAACAAACCTCTAAATGTTGCAGGTCCCAAATTAATTTATCGATCACTATGACTGTCCTCACCATCTCCCAGCTAGCTGCCAGGCCATTCATGTTTTCGTTTCTCATGTTAGTTGCAATAAAAGAAGATGTCTTGGTTGTGCATAAATTAACCCTTGTGTCTGGATTGATATTACCAAACTGTAGATGGTTCTTCTTGATTTGATAATTCATGTTTTGATTAGCTTTTGATTTGGAAGCCTTATGATGTTTGTCCACCACGACTACGGGATAACGCTCAGTGATTTTAAGCAGCTGCTCGTTTAAAATTTGTCCAACCCCCCCTCAGCAGGATTAACAACAAATGCCTTAATTGTAACCTTTTCAATTGCAAACAATTGTGGGCACTAGAATCAACAATCAGCACTGAAGTTATTGGTTTTTAATTTATTTGGTCATTAACAAAGTTCTGACCTGATTACAATGCAGTTGTGAAGCACTGTAAAATTAGAAGGACTGATAATGATTGTTGTTTTGTTTACCTGGACTTTTTTGCTGATTTGTTACATGACTGTACTGCATGTAAGGAAAGTGAGACCAGCATCATAAATATTTGCTGTATGAAGCGTTGTGTTTTGGTGAAGGTTTGTGTGACATGTTTAAATGTTGGTGGATATGTGGGATAGAGTCTGTACATATTGTGCAATGAGGCCAGATTCAAATTCTCAATTTCATTCCTTTGAATAGCTGTGTGCTTTTTTGTGACTTTGAGAAAAGCTACGCGAAATGCTGAACTCCTCACTGGGTCCAAAGGTCAGGACCCTGGACAGCTCCATCAACCGCGGCCCCTTTGACAATCAGCTCAAGGAAAAAGCGCTTTGGAGTTCCTCATTAGCAACGCGGATCTCTAACCTTCAGTGAAACCTAAACCTCGGCTTATACACAGCTTCATCATGTGTCACATCTTTACCAACTGTATCTCATTTTGTGCCTTTGGGTTGATGGGTCAAAGGTCACAGTGTTTTGTCTCTTCATCACACTTAGAAGGACACTAAGAGCCGGAGATAGCAGCCTTCAATTTAATCTCCTGGGCAGGAATTTCATCGGACTTAAGGTCCGGACTTGCGTCATTACTTTTTATGTAAACTAGGCTTCAAATGAGGTCCATCAGCTCTGAACTGAAGTGCAAAAACAGCAGTATGATCACAGTCAGCAGTTACAGAAGTTTGTCCATGCTGTGATTAAAGGAAGTACATAATGTCCACTTAACAGCCCATTCTTTATTTAAATAGATTCACTCATGAATAATAATGTAATTATTGATTTTGTTTGATTAGATAATAGATTTTCCCACAGCAGAGACACGACATTCTGCCTCAAACTATATGCAGCTAAATCTACATGATAATTCCCTATATGGATTTTATGGTATCTGTTTTACTGTAAACTGCAATTTATCATTTACAGTATATTCTAAAGACTTGAGTACAGTATCATGTCCAAAGTACAAAAAAAAAAAAAAAAAAGATTAACAAAAGATTAATAGAAACTTAAAGTCACTTACTTGCACAGTTCAGATCTGCCTGATATAAATGTATTAGGGGATATTTTTTTTAAATTATTGAATTAGATTTAAAAAATTACAAACAGAGATTAAAAATATGAAGTGTGGTAAATGTGTCATCAAGTTGGCCCCATTTCAAACTGTTGAATCTTACTAAACACCTCCATTTCAACAGTTTCTCTGACGTGTGTAAAACGCTGAACCAGGAGCATTAGGCAAGCATTTTACATCTTTAATAGCACAAAACCAAATTGCACACAACAGCAACAATAAACAGTTTACTTTGAAAGCTATTCATGGTCTGCATAAATTGAGCGGATTAAACACAAACACATTAAACCCAGGAGACCTCAGCGAACCTTCTGTCATTGTATATGTATGAATAGGCCCTCAAGGTGTCTACCAACCCTTCATGGCTTTTTTTTTTTTTTTTTTTTCCGCAAAGACATTTTCTCTGGTAGATGGTTGAATCAATGACTTTTAAGGCAGGAGAGGAATGGAAAAGGGAAAATAACACAGGCAGAGAAGAGAGAGGCAGGCCGACAGAGAGAAAAGGAGTTTGTGTGAAAGATTTAGAGGTTGAGATTGAAAATGCAGAAAGGCAAAAGAGGGCTTAGCTCCGACCCAAAATCGTTTGGCTATTTTTCAAACAGCTACGACTTTGAATTGATTTCAAAGAGAAAAGAAAACCTTCACCAAACCTCCTTTGAATACATTAGGCAAAGTAAGTAAAGATATTTGAATCAGAATGGCTCAGGAGACACAAGACTAATTCTTGTGTCTGCAACATGAAGTGAGTTGATGTGACAGCTTCACACATTCTCCCAGTAGAAAAAAAAACTCACTGGATTTGATTTCTGTCAACCAATTTCTGAGTCATATTGCAGAATCATGAAAAGTTCATTCTTGAAAAAATCTTAACTAGAGGTTCACTTGAGTTTTAGTAGATCAGCTCTCAGATATCTGCAACTCTGCGTCAGGACCCAGCAAGAGAGGAAGGGCATCACATCACATGCAACAACTAACACGACGTGGAAAGGACACTAGAAGACAACATCCGCTCTCTGTGAACCCAACACCAAACACAGGCACAGCACCGACAAAGACGGGGTCAAAGACCATCGATCAAGAAGCAGTGAACGACCAGAGAAAAATAGAGGAAGCCACTCACATTTGTGGAAAGAGAGAAGATTCTCTACAATCTAGCAAGGCAGCCAAGGTAGCACTGATGCTAGTGAGATAATCTGCTAGCCCTATTGGCTTTATAAATGTTTTATTACAATGTTTTATGTCATAGAGCTGCATTGTTGTTGACATTTCAGTAAACATAGCAATAGAAAACATAGAAAACATAGAAAATAGCATTTGTTTTATTATTGCTATAGTGAATTTGAGCTGTTTCCTCTTCTTTAATGGATGTTTTCAGTCAGATATCCTGAATAGAGCTGCTAGAAGTCCTGCAGGCTGACAGACCCAAACATGAGGTAAAAAAAAGAAATCTAGCAGGTCTGCTGCAACCCTCACCTCCTTTAGATCAAGCTTGAAGACTTTTCTGTTTGCTGCTGCCTTTCATTGAACCAGATTTAAGGATCCCGATGAATTTCTTGCATTTCTGTATTTTATTTCTGTCTTTTCTCTCTTACAATGCACTGTAACTTTTATCCTATTTTTAGCTTGCTTTATCTATTTTATTTTAATAATTTAATCGCTGTTTTGAAATGTCCTTTTCTTTTGCCTGGTGTTTTGATGCTTTTAATGGTTTTATGTGAAGCACTTTGAATTGCCTTTTTGTTGAAATTTGCTTTACATATAAACTTGCCTTGCTTTGCCTATGACACTGAAAATGGAAAGCAGTTATATTGAAGAGAAGACATTTTCCCAATCTGATTAACTTCTTCTGTGTAACGGGTCATTATTGAAACTGTACAGGAGAACATCTTTACCAAATCTACCCATCTGAACAAAAATGGGTTTGTAAAATGTAAAATCAAGCGCAAGATATTTAAAATATTTCCACTTAGAAAAAAACAACAGTCTTGGGTTTGAAAATTTCTCCCAGTTTTTTTTTAAGAATTAAAACATGATACATGACATAAAAGCTTGAAGCTATTTAAGAATTCAGGAAAACTGAGAGTTAAGGGTTTTTTAACTAGAACTTATTTTTGCATGCAATATTCATGTATAACGATAAACTTTGGTGGCTCGTCACAATTCTTTTAGTTTCTCTCTTTTTTTTTTCCACAATTGTTTTTATGGCTGAAAATATTTTCACTGATTTGAGATTGACTGTCAGCAACTGTAGTGTTTTGCCCAAACCCCAAATCACACGTGAAAAAAAAAAGAACATGGCAGATTGATCAAAGAGCTGTAGACAATTGTAACAAATCTTTCAATTATTTAGAAATACACTATTTTTTTATGGATAGATTTTGCTATGCACTTACTTCTTCAATAACCAGATGAGAGGACGAGGAGACAAATTATCAAGGTTATCAATAAGTAGCCTTTGGCTGTTTCCCTCTGTCCTGTGACTGAAGCCTTATCAGTCCATAATCTTTAAATACAGACTATAGTTACAATTTCCTCCCCATTCAGATATCTTGTTAACACATAATCAATGCTCCATTCTCAGGTCACATAATGGTCAAACTGTCACTTTGGGGAAGACCATAAGACGCGATTGAAAGCTTACTCAAACACACTATAGAAGTTCAGAAGTTGGACTCACTGAGCTGGTTGTTTTTTTTTTTGATGGAGTAAAACTTTGTAGCTTTGCTCAGGGGCACGATGGGTGGTAAGTGCTGCTAAACTCAAAATGCTGATGCAGTTTAATGAAAGTGTAGCCATGCATAATGGGAGAGGGACGTAGAAGAGGACACGTCACTGTGACCTGAACGTAACAGTGCTGTGGAATATAGATTTAATGCTGAGCTGGAAAATGACAAAAACACGCTTTAGATGGTGCCCATTTGCAACCATGATAACCTTTTACTTTAAGCATGATTATGCTTATAAATTAATCAGTTAATCTATATACTAAACTATGAACAGATTAGTTACTAATCAGCGCTATAAATAATTGAACACAAATTGAGGCAGCCGTCCGAACCAGACTTTTTTTTTTTCAGTAGAAAACTACTCTAATTTTAAACCCAGTATTTACTTCAGGTCACCAATTTACAACAAAGGCAAGGCAAGATTTCCAGGCACTCTCCCGCACAATGTCTTCTCACTTCTCCAGTTTCACATGAATTATTCATAGCAGCAGAGATAAGGAATTATGTAAAAGAAGCAGCACATACGTAAATCTCTGTGGTTAGGAATGGTTAATCAGAGTATCCCAGGGGAAGGTGATAATGCCCCGCCATGCAGTTGAGACGGCTTCTCAAAGTTACTTTTTCGTCTTTGCCGCTCACTGTGTGTGTTCGTGCGTGGTGTGTTCGGGTGTGTGTGTGTTCGTGTTCGTGTGTGTGTGCGGTCCAGGTGTGGTCATGTGAGTCATTGAAGGGTGATGTCACTCTGCCTCTTAGTTTAATTTAGTTTAAGTAAGTCAGTTGGCTTGTTAATAGGCAGCAGTGGGAGCTGATGAGAGAGATAATAACCAGTGAGGACAGTGATTGATGGGCTAATCTGGATTATGACAGGTAAAGTAAGGGGAAGAGAAAAAAAAACCATAAATGATTTAAATTAGACCCACACATTACTGTGTAATTATTTAATGTACATAGGTTATCAGTAAAATACTAATTGGTACATCCACTATATGTAAGTACAAGGAGAGAGGACAAAAGGTTAAACAGAAGGGGAAATTGTGTTTCAGAGGGACGTAGGAATATTTGACACTGCAAGGAATGTTTTGTTATTAATGAGAGCTAATTTCATAATTTCAGGTGCTGTAGTATCGCAACAAGGCAGGAACAATGCAGCCTTATGACAGACCAAAGTATGTAACACACCCTTTAGCTTACTACATAGTACCATGACAATGTAATGTTTTTGCTCGCCTAGGCATGGAAAGTCACGTATGGTGAGAACCACGTCATGAGGTTTTGGAAAAGATCGTGGTTTTGCTTAAATGTGACATGGTTGCAATATGGTTACAACCATATTATAACCCTATAGGGTTAAAAACAAAAACTACTTGATAAGTGTTTGGAAAACATAATGGTTTGGGTTCAAAAAAGTAATTTTACATAAGTATTGTTATGTTAAGTTACATATGGCCTACATTGCCAAAGGTAAATACGCTTTCTTGCATTTACGGCCGTTTGGGTGAAAGTCATGTGTCTATTACATCCAACCACCCCCGACCCCATCCTTACTTGGACCTTAAAAACCTTTGTCCTTCATCAAACGACCTCCCTCTTAAACTTTGTTAATATTTTCATAACTTTTTCGTACAACTTATTTTGAGAGTATTTACAAAAAAGGGTGAAATAATGTAAAAAGTGTTTAAATATGCAATATCATTACTATTCAAGTTTGAAATGTTTTTACATTATTGTTTGTTGCTGGGGAACAAAACAGTGTGCCTTTATGTAAACATTATACAAAATATTGTTTTGTTTAAAACAGTGATTTAATACTGAACTCGAAGCGGTCCCTTTCTTCTGTTTCCTTTTCACTGTAATTATTGTGTAATTACTGTAATACTTATTTTTTCCTAACTAAGTTTATGTTTGAGGTAGCTGTTTCAAAAGGACACCAAGGTTAAGTCTGCTGGTTCTATTTGTACCTTTTTAATTATTGAATATGTACAGGCTCATTAAAAAAGCATAAATTAGTTCAAGGTCTTCCTAAACTTAAATTTGTTTCCCTCTTGTTCACTGTACTTCTTCACTTGTACTAACAGTTTCTCAGTGATATTTCCTGGGTATCCCTTGTCTATAAAACATTTACATTTTAAAGCTGAAGTGTTACTAAAACTTGTCTTCGTTGACAATGCATAAAAAAAAAGTACCTATTTTTTTCTTTTCCTAACATTAGAGCCTAATCCAGGAGGTGTGACTTCAAATAACATATTAGTCCAGTCTCTGTACTTACATACCTTTGGTTCACCCATAAAGACAGCAGCTGCACATTGACTTCCATCTTCTTATCTACTCTGGGAAACATCGCCCTGCAGAAATGGGGTGGATTACGTTGACCTAGAGTGACGCTGGTTACTGGAGCAAAGCGGTGTCAAAATGTGACAAATCTTGCTGAGCCCTCAGTTCCCAAGCCTCCTTTGTCCATTCCCACCTCCATACTAAAGAGGCACTCTGTCACAAGAGGCAGTGCACTGGTGGAGGACATGGCTGATTTAACAACAACATGGTGGGATTCTGTCTGAAACAGCCAAAAGAAGAAGAGCTGGGTGAAATTTTATTCACTTTTTGGCTGGGGAAAATCATTATCCTGCCTGTAAACACATGTTATGTCAGCATAATGTCAGCAGACCATGCAGTCATACCGATAGTCACCATACTGATCTAACAGTTGATGAAACTTGGTGGAAACTGTACATCCGGCTGCACCTGGGGGAGAGTCAGGCCTGAGAGATGAGAAGTGTGTGGACAGAAACTGGTGTGAATGGAGATCTGCTCCGACACACTGGCCCTGGTGTGTGAGGCCATTGTGGGAACAGGCCCGTCAGGTCGTAGGCAGAGATGGCTCTTCATTGGACTGGTGTTAATTACTGGGCCAAAGCCTTTGCCAAGACTATTTGTCAGAAAGAAAGCTCTGGCAGGCAGAGGATACACTTTTTTTCTACTTGGAAATGTCTGATCCCGTACAAAAAGAGGAGAAAATGAGCAACTTTCCAAGCTCCCAAAGGATTCTGATAATCTCCTCTTTTCTTCTAAATGTCAATTTCCCCTGTTCAAACTGTCCTGAATGCTCTTTTCTGCACAAAGCCATTAGAGGACAGATGCACTATGCCAGGCTGTTGACATTCAGCAAGTTAACTTTTCTGTTGAAACAAACTATAGGCTGGGAGCCATCTCCGGTTAGTTGTCAATTATTCACAAGACAGACTTTTTCTTTATGTTGCCCAAAATAATGACGGTCAAAAAATATTCCCTGATAAAAGGGCTGAATCTAAATAGGAAAAGTACATCCAGTGTATGACCTCAGACTGTTATGGTTTTACTCTAAGTGCAAACAGTCTCCACATGAGTCATTTGGGCTTTTTATAGGCCTGCTGAAAATGAAACTGGACAGTTTTTTACTTCTTTATTATTCCAACGATGGACAAAAATACATAGTTCACTGAGGGACGCAGTGTTCTTTTGACCCGTCATCCTTCACGGGCCAGTCATCTCTGACACAGGATCCATGTAGAGAAGTGACTGGTGGGTGAGGGTTCTGTGTTTTCTGGATCACCTGTGTCCACCCTGTGTCTGTCACCTGTCTCCTGGTTGAGCCTGATGGGCAGCAAAGCCGTCGTTCTGGATAATTAAAGCTGTGAGTGCAGACTGACATGTCCCGCAGTGAAATGCGAATGCTCACAGAAGCGGAAGTCCTTCTGTATCCAACTCTGCCTGCTATGATCTCTTACAGATGCAACCGTCTACTCAGAGACTTCAGCTCTACTTCCTCATTGCATGTGTGAAGAAAATCAGAAAAAGTGCAGATCAATTGGTACTTAAACCTTTTATTTTTGTGATATTCTATGTTGTGGGTGAACCATAACATATTCTTTTTTTTTTTATTGTACCATGTAGTAAGTGCCGTCATGGTAATTGGTAGGGAGAAATTAACAGAAATAAACTCGCCTTTAACCCCCTGAAGTTATATGATGCCAACAAAACAGCAGGTATAATTACGATTCTAATTGGGGGCAGGACTATCAATTATGGGGTCCACCAGTGAATGGCTGATGATATGCTGTGGAGTTCATGAGCAGTGTGAATGCTAACAACACCTTGTCTGTATCCCTGTTTGTTTCGCTGGGTCGCTGTGACATCAAAGAGCAGATGTTCAGGCTTCAACCACATCTTACTCTCCCACGCCAAACACAACAACACGTCTCACAACAATCTACCTGAGAGCTGCGGCGGGCGTGCATTCACCCTCACACACGGGCGTACTCTTTATCTTTGCTGCTGCGGCTGCATAAGTGCTTCCTCATGTTCTCCTCCTCTTTCATCTCATTGTCTCTCCCTCACCCTCCCCGCTCTGCGAGCACAACACCAAATGAAAAAAAAAAGTGCTGACTGTGAAGGGGATGACGCAGTAAACATAGCTGCTCTGAATATCTAAATTAAAAGTGGCCTTGTGTATCATTTGAATTATTCATTGTGGCAAAACTGGATGCAGCTGCTACTACAGGGCAAGTGCACCGTTACAGTCTGATAGATTATTCCATTTGACTTGCTAAAGTGTTAAATTATAGTTAATGAACTATAGTCCCAGAAATGTATTTGGATGCAGGGATGAAATCAGTTTTGCGGGTGCCTTCCAGGCAACAACTCGGCTCCAGACTGAATGAGATACTTCAATCGCAGCAGCAGTAAATGTGCAAACAAACAACCTACCGCAGTACACTTAATAATCCGTAAACATCTATACAAATAAAGGCTTTTAAATTTAGATACAACACAGTAGCTAAAGATCAAACTAGCACAGTAAGATCCAGCAAGGCACGTTGCATTATGTACACTGTTTATACAGCATGTACTTGTGTGTAGACACAAAAATAGAAATCTTTATGTACACAAAATGACAATTACTTAATATTGTAATTAATAAGACAATAGAGACCATCACCTAACAAATAAGACACCAATGTGATAAGTGAGTAATCATGAATATTTGCGTAAAATTTGTTTGACCACAAATTCAAAAGCTGCGTAGTTTTCTCTTGCCTTTGACCTGTTCTTCTTTAGATAGAAATTTGGCAAAAACATTTTTTTTACATTTTTTTTAATTTTATTTTTTTTATTGTGTAGCTGTTAGGATCTGTTAGGTCTTTTGAAATCAGATGTCTAAGTATGAGTAGTTATTAGAAACAAGAGACAACAGTGGGGTTTGAAAAGGGTGAATATATTTTTTTATATCTCTTTTGTAAAGTTAAAAGCAATCGCCAGATTTTACTTGTTATTTATAACTGAAACACTTTCATATTAGCAAAAGGGTATTTGATGGATTGTCATTAATTGGATCAGAAGAATAAATAAATACCTGCAGAACAAATGATCAGCCTCAGTTGTTATTTTTTCCCAAAGCTAATTAGTGAATGCCAGTATGCTGACACACTAAGTTAAGATGGTGAACATTGTAAACATTGTACCTGCTAGACATTAGCACAGTCTCTGTGAGAATGTTTGTCTCCTGAAGTTAGCATTTAGCTCAAAACATTGCTGTCCCTGAGTTCAGCCTCAAATAGCCATGAGCAAAGCAACTTTTCTTATTTAGTTTAAGGAGGTCATGTTTAGCGCAGTTTGTTATTTTGTTTGTTGGCAGGATTACGGAAAATGTACTGACCCAATTTTCATCAAACTTGGTAGAAGGGTGTAGCATGAGCCTGGGAAGAACCAGTTATATTTTGGAGTGGATCTAAATCAAGAGGTAGATCCATAAATTATTTTTCACTTTCATTAACATTGCAAAATGGGTTAGTTGGCCTACTAAATGGCATATACTGTATCTAAAAATCCAGGAGATGGAAGTGAAGTTCATTAGTGACAGCGAAGGCAGTTCTAGAAAAGCGATGATTCGAGGTGACAATCCACATTCAGGGGAACCAGTAATCTTTTGGGATGCAAACCTTCCTGCTCCAGCTTAATACAGCAATAAGTCATCATGGAGTACTCAGGGACAGTAGTTTCATAGAGAACAACCACAACCACAACAACTGTAACCTTACCAGAGTTGTTGCATATCACAGAGGAATTGACTATTAGCCTTGGTCGAGGTCTGTGGTCTCAGAGTGCTCTGCTTTTTACATAATGTGGTAGAATACATCTACATTGTCTTGTTTATTCACTGCCTCTGCTAAATGCAAATAACAGCAAGCTGTTAGAGTCTGCATGTTTTCTTGCCTTACTGTACTGCTACTAATGCAGACAAATAGACAAATTCACCTATGGCATGATGTCAAACAGCACAAATTAAAAGCTTTTAAGTGCTTCCTCGTGCTTATTAGCATAAGTACTGACTGGCAGGGACCGTGGCAGCTCTTTAGAAGACGGAGATAACCTCCTGCAATGACAAGCCTTGAACCTCACCTCTCGAATGGATATGAGGCAGACAGAGGGAGTGATCTCAGCTGCTGTCTGAATGAGGGCACCTGGTGTGGGCCCTTGTTCTATCAACCCCTCCCACTGAGCCTTTAAATCTCATCCTCTTCACCAGAGTCACATCTTCACTTAGATAATGAATTATGGATCCCAGCCAGGATGATATTCAATATTAGATGAACTGCATATCTTCATTTGGCGACAGTGCCACTGCCGCCATAAGGGACAATCCCTTCTCAGCAGCATGAACCCAGATACAGAGGAAAAGCTCATTACTATCAATATTCATAATGGGGACTTATGCAGTGTGTGTATGCTGTGCGCATGCATGCTTGTGTTGCACTCATGCTGTGTAAATACCATAGCCACGTGTGTGTGTGAACTGTTTGTATATGTGAGAGAAGAAGATTTGCTTGACGCGGAACCAAGCACGTTAATCCTGCATGGTCTTTCTAAATGGGGAGAGGAAGATAAAAGTCACTGTAGTCACTACAGAATGCACCCGGCTGTTGTACCTTCTGCCTGAATACACATGAGTGGCCCGAATGATCTTTTCCCTGCTCTTTCTGTGCTGAAAAACACTAAGATGCTGAACACAGACATGTATAGTACATTTATGAGAACATGGGCCGGTAGTCTGTCTGAAGGTTCAGTGGAGAGTTAGCAAGCAGAAGAAGCACCATGACGACTGGCCTTTTACTGCTGAGCCAGAACTATTATTCTCTACTGTAGATATTAGTCACAGTTCATAGCAATATATTTTAATGGGTCTTATTTTTGTTGCAACATTTACGCCATTAATATGCTGTCTGAAAATAGTTTGGCATTTTAAAGATTAACACTGTGTGGCAGAATAACATAACTCGAGCTGCATTAAATCAAATGGCCTCAAATATGGACGAGAACTACTGCCTCGTGGTTGTATGCTGCCGCCAACCATTTTAGTTGTGGTTCCCATCGATGTCGGTGCAGACTCATATAATATGTGTAGTGAACACTTTGAAGGAATCCTTATGTGTTCTTATGCTTGGCCAATGAAGCTGATTCTGATAAAATACAAAGGTGTAGCCATGACACTATAGACTACAGTTGTGACGATACCAGACTTTTGGTAGTTGGTAACAATACCAGCTAAACTCCATGATCCTCAATAACAGTTTTAATACCACAGCAAAACAAATAACCAAGAAATGAGTGTTTCAACCTGAAAGACGTTCCAAATATTGATGTTGCTACAAAAAAGCTACCAATTCTAAATTGTGGATGCTTCACACACATCTTCAAACCAACATCAGACTATCGACACCCCCCCCCCCCGCCGCCCCCTCCATTCCTGAGTTTTGGCTTTGAATAAAGGCCATAAAAGTGTTTTGACCAGCGACATCTGATCAGCTCACCCTTGAGTCGAAGTGAACACTTGTGCCAAATCTAAAGAAAGACCCTCGATGTGTTCCTGAGATACTGTGTTGACAACGATGGGACGGACGTGAGGTCACAGTGACCTTTGGAGTCCAAAATCTTATCAATTCATCATTGAGTCAAAGTGAATATTTGTGCCAAAATTGAAAAGATTCCCTTGAGGGGATCCTGAGATATCGTGTTTACGGTCATGAGGTGGATGGAGCGACTGAATGACAATCTGACAACACAATACCTCCGGCTATCGCTGAGCAATAAAAAGTGTTGCACATAGAAGAGGAAGATACTACTCACATGATAAGCAATAACAGTTGAAGGGGCTCTTTACCAGTTTTACAATCAAAGTTACCAGGAGTACTTAATACTAAAGTCTTTTACACTGCTCACCCCTCTTTATTGTTCTGTCAGACCCCTCGACTTCTTTTGTGGCATTTAGCCTGCAAAGGTGTACCAAACACAAAGCTACTAAAAAGAACTGATTTATTGCATGAACAACAGCCCTATCCAAACATACGTAGCAAACTACACAATTCACTCCTGGGAAAGGCTTTGTTTCAAATCTGGATTTTTAGCTAATAGCATTATTAACAATGTCACTACAATTTTGAATTGAGGTTTTCTTATTTCTGGGATAGCACTTTAAAAATTCTGGTTTCTCTTCACCTCCCTGTAAAAGAAAACCCTGTGATACAAACTGGGGGCATGGAGTTTGAAAAATGTGGGCATTTACCAGGCAGACAGGGCAGAAGAAAAGATGCTATAGCTGCATTATAGGAGATGTCGAGTCGGATCCGGAGTGTTTGACCTTTATTAAAGGCTAAAAGTCAGGATCTCTTGATGCCTGCTGCATCTATTTAGACTGTTCTTTGTTTCAATTTATCGCTTTCGAATCTCCGAGATTTACGAGAGTGCTGGATTAGTCTTTTAAGAATAAAATGTCTTCTGTCTTCTGTTTTATAAAACAACCTCTCTGTGAATACATGCCTTCCTCTTCTGGTTTTTAAAAAGCCCATAAGTCTTAATAGTCATCCGGGAATGGAAACCTCAGAAACAATGCAATGTCAGTCGGTAAGAGCAAGACGATAATTGTCTTCACCTCCACACACTGGAGAGGAACCTTGATGCCATGATCGTCTCCCTCGCGGCTGTCTCTGAGTTTCAAAAACAACACATCACACGGTGCTCTCCGCTTAAGACAAAGTGAAACATTTTAAAAAGCACATGGTGTAAATCTGGCAACTCTGAACCTCATTTTGGATTGAGTTAGGAGGATAATTGTCCGAGCATGCAATTGCATTCTCTTCGAATTCTAATAATGTCTCAGGTATGTAGATCAAACAAACCAAAACTTGCATCCAACTTAGATCTCAGGTGGATGTAGTCCGCTGACTCACGGGCTAAAGCTGCACTGACAGCTCTCCTTGGCAGTATATTAAAGTGCATTATGTATGAAGGCACTTACATTCACTTTCCCGCATGTCCATACGGGTGTTCGGGCGCACATACCCGGTATATATTAGCCCAGACTGGCACAAACACACAAACAATAAAATGCAATCCATACAGGCCTTTTAAGTGACAAAGCATTGTCCTTGGATGCTCAGGCGCACTTTGCCGCAATGTATTTGAGCAGACCTTCTTGCTGTCACGCTGCAGTAGTGCGGTCTACTCATTATCTTGTGTCATGTGACAGCATCTCTGAATCATTTGGCCCTGGGAGCTGAACCAAAAGGGGAAAAAACTCACAGTCGCTGCTAAACACAGATGACAGGGGAAGCGAGCAATAACAATGTCCTTGTCCCTCCACGGATTACATAAGAAATTCCACCGACGTCAATCATGCACTAATAGGCACCATCCTCCAGGGACTTTTCTCTGTAGGAAAATAGGTAGCATTTAAAACAGTGCACAACATTTTGTGTGTGTGTGTGTGTGTGTGTGTGTGTGTGTGTGTGTGTGTGTGTGTGTGTGTGTGTGTGTGTGTGTGTGTGTGTGTGTGTGTGTGTGTGTGTGTGTGTGTCTTCATTCTAATGTTGATATCTTAACCCTGTCAGCATGATGATGATGGTTTAGTCTTATCTTTTTTGTGCACAACAGATCCTTTAAACAGACTCTGAATTTCTCACCTAAAGTCTGATGCGCCAGACTAAGCCAGGGATCAATTCCAGCACTGTTAATCTGTTGTGGATTCAATGTTGTTTGTCAAGGGGTGCTTCGAGGATAACGTAAACCACATTATACAAAATCTATCAGTTACTTCATCAAAGCACCCAAGGCACTCTTTTGGTTCTGTAACAGTGTTCAGGCCTTTTTTGTATGACAGGACTACATATCACCTTGACAACAGGCACCAGATGGACAGCCTGGAGTAGACTGTGCAAACTTTCCCATATTATTGATTTTTACTTGGAAGTCAAAGTTTTGTATAATATGACAGTCACTATATTTAAGGAACAATTTGTATTCCCATGAAAACGTAACAACCTTCGAAATACACTGTGAATGTCACCTTCAAACCTCTGAAATGAAAGTCCCAACTTAATCCGCACAGGATTTTACAGGAATGTACCATACCCTGTTCGAAACACAACAACATTGCGCGACTATATTTGCCCTGTTAAATTCCTGTGAGGCTGTTGGATGTATTGCCTGCCCATATTGTGCTAATTGAATCACTGTGCAATCACTGCAGGACAATAAATATCACTTAAGTATCTATTATTGACTGATGAAATTAGCATACAAATGAAAACAAACACCAGGGATGTACGTTGTGTATTCTGATTGGATAGCTCAACATTTTCCTTTTAGTTTTACTCTACCAATATTGAAGGCCTTTACACACTGGGGCGGGACGAATAAACAAGACAAAAATGCAAAATACTCAAAACATATTCATACCAACAACATTGCCAATTTGCGACAGCTGCAACACTGCTTTGAATAGATTTGCAACAGCTCATTCTTTAGAAACAATTTTTATGAAAAATGTCAAAAATATGATAGAAACATAAATCACTGCTGTCGCTGGAAATCTTGAAAATTGTCATAAACTTATGCTCTCCTTTTAAACGGACACAGAGATGCTTTAAATTGATGTATCGTAAAGCACAACAGTCAATGAAAATAGAGGCAGCTGGACAGACAGCCAGGCAGCTGATCGGAGAAAGAAGGAGTTTTGTTTGGCAATATTTTGAGTTGATATATTGGGCTGGACAAACATCAACAATGCAAAATCTGATGCTGTACACCACATGAATAATGAGGGCCTTTCTCTACAGCAAATTATCTGTACAGATAGAATAAATAAGTAAAGATACTTTATGAGATTTACAAGTCTCAATAGAACATAATTGAATGCACTGCAATACAATTTTTTTTTTTTAATAGATTATGGGTACTTCTATGTCCCCCCACATGTGTAGCATTTTTCAAATTACATTTTTTTAATTATCAGGGCACTGTGAAATAGCACTCTGGGAAATTAAATCAGTGACTGTTGGAAAAATGTATAAAATTAGCTGAAGGAAGGAAGATAGATGAAATTTAAAAAAAAGATTATTAAGACTGTGAGGGTCTAGTTTTCTTTTATTGCTGGATATCATGAACAGATACTCAAACAACAGAGCCAAATGGACATAAAGTAATTTCTTAACCACCTGGTTTGTGTATCTTTGAATATCTCACCTATTTTAAAGCAGGTCCTGATGATGTCAGTGACAGTAGACTCAGTGAGGCACCATCTGAGACAGGGAGCGAGACTGCACATGACATGATACCAGAGGACATGACAGCAGACTGCAAACAGCTTAGTAACATCAAGACGCTGCAGCGGCGTCATGCTGATCAGTTACATCATGAACAGACGTATATGGCAACCGCTTCTGTGGCTCGACAAGGGCAGGAAACTGGAAGCAGCAACACAAACCAGGGAGCCAGGCATGGCGGGGGGTCACAGGAAATGGAAGAACACTGATTTGTTAACAAAACTTTCAACATGAGGTCTTTGTCTGGGTTTGTAACAAAAAAAAAAAAAATGAAGCAATACAGCAGAAAGTTCTCAAAATAAATTGTCTCTCTTGTAAAAGCAGGAATCACTGGGAGGAGGAGAAGAAGATGTAGTGGTGAAATGGCAGCGCTCTCCAACAATGCAGCACGTTTCTCCGCCTCACCTACAGTACAGTGTGTGATGCTGGAGGACATTCACAGCTTGCAAAACAAGCTTTAATGATTTCCTGCAGGCATGCCGTTTGCGCTTGGCTTGGGAAAAGCCTCCGCATGCAGTGAGTGTCAGAGAAATCACTAACACTGTATAGCAGGTGCATTGATGATTGAACCGAGTATGATCCCTACACTTGGAGGAGCTGAGTACAATCGATTGCCTGTAATGTTGTCAGGGAAACCAGCGGCAGCTCTCTAAAGGTGCTCAAATCCTTTGTGAACCTGTGAGATAGTTTGTACATTTGTCATTTTGGTTATGTTTTATGAGTGTGTGATGAAAAGAAACAAAAAGAGAGGAAAGAAGAACAAACAGAAGCTTTGGGTTGAATAAAAACCTAGGAAGAGGATGATACAACAGAATCAAAATTTAATGTTTGTGCATTATAAATTAAAATCCCTGTCAACTCAAAACTTGGCTTTGCTCATATTATATTTATATTTCACTTTGACCTTTACTGTGCAGGATGACGTACTGTATGTGTAGAGATCGACACTAAAAGGCCGTTTACACATTCATCTACTAAATGTCTTTAAAATACAAAAATTTGTGATATCAAAACAATCACAGTCTAATATGCAAATTACACAAAGTGTGATGTAAAAACATAAAGCCTACCACACATGTGCCGTCATTTTCGTAAAAAATATCACACACAAATTACAAATCAACGCTTTGTATTTTTACATAAGTCTTAAAATGTGTCTTGAGGGGATCTTCAAATGTATTTTTACTGAGACTGTCCTCGGCGGAAGAATCGACAATTTTGGCTATTTCAGAAGACGCCTAAACCTCCTCACTCTCCTCCCTGTGGCTCTATAATAACTTCCTCCTTCCTTCTCATTCGAATGTAAAAATGTTGTTTTGGACATTTTGCTGATGCTGTGGTTCACTGCAATCAGCACGTTTTCTTGAGACCGTCTTCCCAAGAAAACACTTGATCGATGCATCCTGCCTCCTTTCCTTTACTATGAGACTCCACTTACACGGCGGACTCTCGCACCACTTGGACACTCTGCTGCACTGAACAGATCTCGCTATCCGTTCTTGTACTAACGACAAATGCTCCTCTGAACAAATGTCTGCCAAGGGGCTTCCAGACGACAACACCCAGGAGACACAGCTCCAAACATCGTATTGATCTGACAGCGACATCAGGCCTGAAGTCTGAACCACCACATCCGTGACCACACGTGACATGGACGCTTCCTCAGCAACAGACAAGGTAAAAAGGGGTGAATTCATCTTCTTGGGGCACAATCCTTTTAAACTAGTCAATTTACAACAGTAACATTCATGAAACTTTGGTCAATATCACTGACAAGGTGTAGACGGGTTTATGTCATTAAGGCCTTGATAGCATCTCACATAAATCTTACTCACTGTAGCCAGGTTGGTCAAAAGAAGCTTGATAAATGACGAGATTTGAATGACCTCTAAAATGATTTAGGTTTATTGTATCAGGGCGATGTTGTGCATGTGTGTGCGTGTGTGCGTGAGGAGGGTATCCATTTCAGGTGAGCCAGGCGCTGGAGTATCAGCTGCAGCCACGTACCTCTCATTACTTTGGTCAGCCTGCTGTGAGCACTCCATCACATACAGCTATCAAGCTGCTGTCAGGCCAGCTGCACGCACACACACGCACGCACACACACACACACACACACACACACATACACACGCACACACACACACACACACACACACACGCACACACACACGCACACACACACACACACACACACACACACACGCACACACACACACAGAAGGAGCGTTTGGTAACAAAGCTTATCACCAGGCTGAGAGCTGCTAAGATCAGCGGCATCAGCGGTGCTCGCATATGTCATGAGAGAAATCTTAAACACTAAATTGATGCATAGTCGCTGCACTTCCACTTGTTCCCTTCACTCGATTGCTGCATGCACAGCTGAGTTATAGCTTCAAGAAGGAACAGACTTTACGGTGACTGACACTGCAGTCAATACAAATCACCTCTACATTACAGATAATATTACAAAGAGATGTATTCATCATAGGAATTATAATTGGCAGATTAAATGAACAGTTGACTGGCATCTACAGATTCATTAAATGTCCTGATAACAAGTAAAGAAAGAAAGAAAAGCTCCCTGGCGTGACTTCCTGTCACTTGTTTTTAAAGCAGTTATATTTCTTTCAAGATATTATCACATTTAATTACTACCGTGGTGTACCACATTAAATCTCATTTCTTGTCCTGTTTCTCAGAAATGCATGAATAAAAAAAATATACTTGTTATAAATCCACAGAGAACTAACTTCTGAGTGTGCAGTTCTCCTTTGCTCTGCGTCTTTCAGCCTATTGTTTTGATTTTGACTAATTTTCTTTAGTTCACTCTTGTCTCATCTATGTTATTTCCAGTCATAGTAATTGCTTTAAGTAAAAAAACAAACAAAAGAAACACATTGTACACTACTTGCCCAAATGAGCATTTAGCAGCTAAAGAAACAAACTGCCAGCAGTTAGTAGAGACCGAGAACAGCTAAAAATAGAGCGAACACTGGATTTACATTCACTGGGGGGCCGGGAATACAGCTCCAATTACATGTTAAGCATGTTATGTTTGCACCTGTTGAATGTGTAAATGAGCAACTGCTTGCTGGCATGTTCACAATATTAACTTTATGAGGTGATAATATGTCAATATTATGTTTGTTTTCACTTCAACAAGTGGTAAAAAAAATCTGGTACACCAGGTCATTTAAATTGGAGTGAAACACTTTTAATACATAGCTGGATAATGTGACTAATAGATTAAAAAAATGTGTTCGCAAATACAAACTATACCATACATTCATTATTATTTTGACTAAAATAAGTTCAGTTCAATTGTATTTATGTTGCGCCAGATCACAGGTTATATCGGGGCACTTTAAGTCCTTACAACAGAACCGTACAACATTAAAGAAAGGAGTCCAACAATTCAACAACAACATGAGCGACAGTTGGAAGGAAAAAGTCCTCCCCTTTAACAGGAAGAAAAAACATCCAACAGCTTTTAACAGGAAAGAAGCCTCTGACAGAACCAGGTCAGAGGTAGGAGGTCATCCACTTACGTTATCTTTTTTCAAGGGTCAAAGTTTAAAAATGACTGCACCCTGTGCTGAGATAGCATTGTGCCTGAAGACAGTAGTTTCACCTGTGTCAGAGCAGTCAAACAATAATAAAACATACTGTTAACAAGAAAGAAGTTCATACATGATAGTGTATGGTGTGCATAAATGAGGAAGTAAGTTGTTTCTTTTCTAAATATGCATTTCAGAGATTTCATGATTTGGGAACTCATAAAACTCCTTAAAAACTAAAGCAACCTAAAGCAAGAGCTATAGTGCAGGAATTCAATTAGTTTAGTCCTTTAAAAAAAAAAAAAAAAAAAATAGGATTAGGCATTGTCGTCTGACATTAAGACCACACAGGGCCACTCTTGGCCTTTCATGGGCTTAAAGTGAGATTTGATATTGAGGGGATTACAAACTGAAAAATAATGAGAAACCATTTTTATTGCTCTAACACCAATAATCAATGAAAAGGAAATAGCTGTGTGCTCAAATCTCAAAGTGGCACTGGCTTAAACCAATAATCTGACAGCTATTGTTACTACAGTTATTCCACATTTGGGCTTTGGGCATGTTTAAAACCCCCATTATACAGACAATAGAAAACAGGCCAATTTTTGCTTGCTGGGTCTGAATGTGCTTCTGTTTGATTATTAATTAATGTTCTTTAGTGCATATTTTCTGTAATGTTGAGAAAAACATACATTTGCAAACACTAAAACAATATCAAATATAAATGGGGCGGTATGTATCTATTATTCAGTACTGATGATATATGGACCTTTAATTGTGAGTCTGCCTTTTGTTGTCAGGTATATTGTATTGATAATGAGCAATGACACTAGCTGGCCTGTTAACCCCTACTACCACTGAAACAATAGATGTTTATTGCTTGTGCTCATGTTACTAATCACATCTATATACACTTGAAGTCTGCACTTTCAATAAACCCTTGCCAAATATTTAAATTCAGTTTTCCCTGGCATCCTTGTGGACGTTGCCTGTCCAGTAAGGATTAAAACTTGCTATCTGATGAATGTGAAATGTCACAATAATTGTGGAGGGAACTATTTATTTCTATCATCTCAATCCAAGTAGGTCAGAAGTTTCCATACAGTTTGTTAGTATTTGGTAGAGTTGCCTTTAAGTGGTTTGTTTGGGTCAAACCTTTCGGATCGCCTTTCACACGCTTCTCACACTAAGTTGCTGCACTTTTGGCCCATTCCTCAGGACAGAACTGGTGCAACTGAGTCAGGTTTGTCGGCTTTCTTGCTCAAACACGCTTTTTCAGTTCTGCCTACATATTTTTATTTGGATTGATAACAGGGCATTGTAATAGCCACTCCAATACTTTAAATTTGTTGTCATTTTGCCACAACTTTAGAAGTACACATGGGTCGTTGTCCATTTGGAAGAACCATTTGCAACCAAGCTTTAGCTTTCTGGCTGATGTGTCGAGATGTTGCTTCAACCTTCCTCGTGATGTGACTTGTCTCCTCCAGCGTCTTCACAAGGTCTTTTGCTGTTCCTGAGAATGAACCAGATGTGTGCAGGTCCACATTTTTTCCTAAGGTCTGGGCTGATCTCATTTTGTCAAAGGATATCAATCAAAGAGGCATTGAGTTTGAAGGTAGGCCTTAAGATGCATCTAAAGGTATATCTCCAATTGACTAAAATTATGTCCTTATAATTTATTAGCTAATCAGAAGCTTCTAAACTAAAGGCACAGTCAACAAAGTGTATGTTAACTTCCGACCTACTTGAATTGTGATAAGATTTAAAGTTGAAATAATCTGTCAATGATTGTTGGAAACATTGCATGTGTCATGCATGAGGTAGATGTCCTAAACAACTTTCCAAAACTACATTTTAGAAACATGAAATCTGAGGAGTGTTTAAAAAAAGATATATTTAATTACTTCATATAAATGTATGTACATTTCTCACATTAATAGTATTTATTTGTGTTTACTGTATTTTAGCCATGTGTTTAATACTGCCTTTGACTTTTTTTTTCTTGAAATTTGTTTGAAACATTAAGGCTTTACAAAGTAGAAAAGCATGTTTATGATTCAGCAGCTGCAATCTGCCTGCAAGGAATAATTCCTGACATCACCACTACCCGTTGATCACATCAAATAAATGCTGTGAGTCAGCTTGTTGGACAGCTAGTTTGTTGGAGGGTAATGATTCAGACTTGCTTCTTAGAAAAACTTACAAGTTATGTAAATTCTGCAGTGTTTTCTGCTGATGAGCAGATTTGCTGGGACCAGAGGATGATACATTAAGAGATAAGCAGCTGGTTGAAAAATAAGAGGGATTTATCTGTTGTGGTGGCTGATAAGATAAAGGGGTTACTTACAGTAGTTAAGCTGTTCTGACAGCAAATTAACGAAGCAGGGAGAAACAACACAAAATAAGAAATGATTTTGCACTGTTAGATTGAATTGAACAGAGTTACAGTCTCGAAACAGACTTTTGAAACTATCTAACTGTCTTTACAAGGTGACTTGTTGTTATTTTATTTAAATAACAGCTAAAAGTTTTACCAAAAGAGAAGTCGCCCTTCCTCCAACGACTGTGTCATTGATGGTCAGCTGGGATCGTGTACTGCCAGGATGAGAGCAGCCATATGTCATGGGGAAAAATAATAATGTTCACTATTAGCATACCAAACACCAAGCATATAAATAATGCAAAAGTTACAGTTTCTCTGTTCAAGGATACATCACTCAGAACCGGGGATCAGCATTTTGGGTGCCAGAGTGCCCTCTTTGATAATGAAATGCTGAATGCAAATCCTGACCACATGTTGAGCCGCGGGGAAGGCCTTGATCTCAGAACAAAGCGGGCTCAATCAATAGAGGAGGTGTCCCATGAAAACCGAGACGGAGCCAACCATGATCAGTTTTGGAAAGTTGATTTACATTTTTCTACAGTTTGGCCTAAATAGAATAAAAGACATGCAAGCGTAAAATCAAAGTGTAAAGATACAAAAATGGTTGACAGTGCAGCGGACGATTTGCCATTCTTTGAAGCAATGAGTTCCTGAATGAGTTAGACAAGTGAAGGCTTCTCATTACTCACTGGAAACTCTCGATTTGGGATTTTTGGAATGAAAACAAGAGCCAGCTGGCTGATTCAGCGAACGTTAATGCAACGAGTCTGTAGGACTGAAACTCAAAGTTTGTAACTGACTTGCATAAACGACAGGAAAAAATGTAAGCTTCGCCTTGTATTCCATGAACATAACCCTGATTAGCTGCTAGCTTTCTTGCTTGTTCATATTTTCAAACTCTATTAAGCATCGCACAAGAAAATGCAGTCTCTGCTAAAGTTACTATTATGCTAAGTCTAGCCTAAATTCATGTTATCAATATGCAGAACGAGTTCCAAACCTCAGGAAAATAATTTAATTCAGTGTAGATAGATAGATAAACAGGGCCTTTTTTCATATACAACTATACAAAATAATGTAGTTAAATAATGATACGCTAGGCTTTGGACGTATTGCTTAATTACCATCAGTAGTAAGTTGATTATGAGGACTTGCTAATCATTTCTGTTTAAGTCAGAACAATTAACCACAGTATTCAATCCGTCCATACGCTTGAGTTTTTGGTTTTGAAAGACTAAGAGATACCTAACTCTTAACATTATTTACATTAGATTCATGTAAACCTCTTGGGCATGTAGAGGAATTTAGAACTTGACGATGCTAATCTATGACTGGACTGGTTGGGTTTAGCAGATGTTCAAGAGACTACAGGAGTCTATCATAACCATGTTCATCAGCACCAGAAAGACAGCATCATTTAAATCAGCGTATGACTGTAAAAGATAAACAGAAATTAATCTCTAAAGCCAACAGCGACCTCCTGCCCGTACCACAGCCACCATTAGTTAAGTTGACATTTCCACAGCGGTGTACTGCACTCACCTGTTCGGTGGGGCCCGCTCTGCCTTTAAGGCTTCAGTTCATGACAAATGAGCCTGTCCTGTCCTGTTTATCCTCAGGAGCCACTAATTTCCAACCCAAGCCTTCCTAATTTTTAAATACATTTTCCATCAGGTGTTTACTTTTTCCTTCTCTTCCTGTTACCAGCAAGGACAGGACGGAGCATAATAGTCAATTCTGTTTATGAAAAACGACATCGATCGAAGCTTCATTCACATGAAGAAGGAGGAGAAGAGAGTCAAACAAAAGTTTTAGAGAAAGAAGAGAAGAGGAGTCTCATCTAGACGGACTCTGTGCCAGGATGGCAAGAACATTAAAAAGAAGAAACGGAGTGACAAGGGCAGAGACAAGGAGAAAATAAATGGAAACGGATATTTTGGGATAGAAATCTACCAGAGGAGAGTGAAAAATAAAAGTAGTCAAACAGAAATGTGTGGGAGTACCATAGACAAAGTGTACAGGATAAGTGAGAGAATATAAGTGATGAGGTAAGGCTGCTGCTTGACAGACCTGTCACAGCTTGATGTATGGACCTCTTATCTGGCAGGACCAAACATATTATCAAAAACACTGAGAAAACATGTCAATACGTCTTACTGTGAGAACACGAAGAACAAAAATGGTGGGTGCCTGTGTCTCTCAGAGTCATGCCTGGGAAAGCTTTCGCTCCTGCTGAGCACGTTACATGGAGCAGGTGTGTGTGTGTGTGTGTGTGTGTGTGTGTGTGTGTGTGTGTGTGTGTGTGTGTGTGTGTGTGTGTGTGTGTGTGTGTGTGTGTGTGTGTGTGTGTGTGTGTGTCTGTGTGTGTGTGTCTGTACACGTCTTAAACCATATTTATGAGGACAAACACACATGGGTGAGGACATTTAGCCTGGCTGGGTTAAGGTTAGAATTAGTTTTAGATTAGGGTTAGGATAAAGGTTGGAGTTAGGCACTTAGTGGTGATGGTTCATGTTAGGGTAAGGATCTAGGGAATGCATTACGTCATTGAGTGTCTTCACAACTATAGAAAGAAAAGTGTGTGTGTGTGTGTGTGTGTGTGTGTGTGTGTGTGTGTGTGTGTGTGTGTGTGTGTGTGTGTGTGTGTGTGTGTGTGTGTGTGTGTGTGTGTGTGTTTGTGCTAAGAAACCATGACGAGTGAAATGCGATGTCTTAAAGTTAGATCTGGTGGGAATTGGCAAGCCACACACACACACCAGGGCCTCGATCGGCGCAGTCACAGCACAACAAAGCCGAGCGTTGTCTATCAATTTATGTAATGTAATATCAACGAAGCTCAAAGTACGGCTCTAATATTAACAAGTTTTATCTATGGTTTCTTGTGGCGTTTGAAGCATGGCGGTGCGTGAATAGACGGGCCGATGCTGTGAAGGATAAAACAGAATATTGCATAATCAGGTGACTTTGCAAATGCAGTGCGGTTTCATCTTATTGTGTCACGCTGATTGAATGAAGGCCAGGACTGATGACAGAGCAGCAGGGAGTGAGAGGACAGTTTATCCTCTGGCCTTGAGGTGGGACAAAGGACAATGGCTCTGAGTGCAGAGAAGAAAGAATATATAAACATCTTTCCAGACAGGTCTTTTCCACACTTATCATTCCTTTCCTTTCATTCGTTGCCAGCATAAACCTCACTTTGATTTAATGCTTTGAACACTGCAGGAAAAGAAAGAACCCGGAAGCCCATCAGACTGAGGTTGAGGTTGCACTGAAGTTCCTAATTGAAGCCCAGCAGCCTGTTTGGCTGAATGACATAACTGGAACATGCTTTTGAGCTACTCCTTGCTTAACGCTTAAATGACTTGGCTGCAAAATCAACTCTCAAGGTCTTTGGGGCAGGTACTTTTCCAGTCACTGCGGCTCTTTCAGGTCTCTGATTGTTGACCATTAAAACCATTAAAATGATGCATTTCCACATTTTCATTTAAAGTTGTTTTAAAAGTGTTTTTGTCAAAGCTGAAACCATAATCTCAACAACTGGCAGGCCTGATGATTAAATACTCAACTGGAGGCTGTGCTTAACCTGCCAGACGCTGCCTTTACTTTTTATTTTTGAGATTTTATTCGGTTAAAACAAGACACTTTCTTTTTTTCTTTTTTCATTGTACAATGACAGTTAGACCTTGAAATGTGTTTGTTCATTTACTTATGAAAGAGTTACATTAAAAGATTAATACCACTCTTATTTCTGTAGAGTAACTACCAAGCAACACCTAAATAATGGCTCTAAGTTTTAAACAAATAACGCACCAGCACTTCTAAAGTGTTAATGACCTCCTTATGTTTGTTTCTTTCATTTATATACACATAAAACTAATAGCTGGGCACAGTGACGTCCTGGAGTGTTGTTGTTAATATACAGTAAGTTTGCCATAAAACCACTTGTCACATTTACACGTTGCTTGATAATGAGTGAACCTAAAGGGTGATACTATGCAGATTTTACTACCTTTGGACAGAAACAGGCGAGCTGTTTTGCTAAGCTAACTAGCTGCTGACCGTAGCTTCTTATTTACCGTACAGGTATGACAGGTTCCCATATGACTCTCAACAAGGATGAAGTATATTTCCCAAAATATTAAACTATTCCTTTGTGTTTAAATTAGTGAAGGCTAAGGCAGGTCCTGTTTTCATTGATTCCCAATCAAGTCTGAGGGCGAACAGCAGAGTGTTTCTTGTGTTCAGAGAAGAGGGACAACAGTATTTTAGGGACACACTCTCATATGTAAACGGCCCCTTCATCCTGGTTTAATAAAAGGCCACTTTCCATATATTTTCTCCATGCTACTTTCTAGACTACTTTGGTACCTTCCCAATCGGCAATGTGGTTCTCTCTCACAGTCATCTGAGATTTCAGGTTTTCTTGGCTGATTTCTTTTTTCTTTGCTTGTTTGTTTTTCTGCTCCAGAAGTCTCTTTTTCACACTTATCCCTGTCCAAAAGCTTAGACTGACTCACAAACAGCTGTTTTGTTTAGAGAGGTATTGGATCTCACAAGTGGCATAATTTTTTTTCCTCAATGTCAGCTGTGTCCTTGAACTGTACTGTACATCACCACCTGTGATGCTTCTAAGAGAGGCGGTAGAGCTATAGCCAGAACTGTCAGAGTAAACAAACAAATACGCTAGGCTGTCAGCTGTGTGAATCCAAGAATAGCTAAACGTTTTCCAACTAAAATCACATAAAAATTGCTCCAGAAATGGAACAAATAGACATATCCAGTTATGTGTAAAAGTTTTTCAGATGTTTAGAGTCTTTTCCATCATGCAGAACAATCAGGGAAGCGTCTGATCGGTCCCCAACTCATTCTGCAGCATGATGAGGAGCCCAAAGATGCAGCCAGCATTTTTTTTTTTAAATATCCTTATAATTGACTAGAAGAACGAGGAGTGCCGACAGAGCCCTGGTCATACCATCAGTCAGTCTGGGATCATGTGAAGAGACAGAAGACACTGACACAGCCTAAATCCACAGAAGAACTGATAATTAATTGATAAATAAAAAGGATTGGTGGCATTATTTCTTAAGACAGCCTCACTTTACTTTTTAATGCTCAAAACGTTCATGCGTGTAATGCTTTAACTCTCTGTCTCATAAGCCTCTCATGCATTTGAATAATTGTTTTTAATAGGCCCTCAGTTGTCTCTATTCATTCATAGTCAGGCTTTATGTTTGCAGTAAACAGTGATAATCAAAATGCTCCCTGACACGTTCCCTGTTCACTACACAGCCACATAAAACATTTCCTGTGCTGCACATTCAAACGCACACATCTCCTTTGATTGAATCATGACATTCAGCTTCTGACGCTCGCCCACATTTCAGTCATCCTTGGGAGGAGACAGAGCTGGCAGCCTCACGTTGGCCATCCAGGGACAATGCGGCAGGCAGGCAGGCAGGCAGGCTGGCTGGCAGCTCTACTACAGTAGTGGCATGGCAGGTTCAGCTGAAGGAGAGGCACTGACACCCATACTAATGAGACTCTACGCAGCGCAGTGACCAAGCGTATGCAGGGGGATCAGGCAGAAACAATCACACAGCTACCACGCAGCATATTGCCTTGTGAACCACCCCCTCCTCCCCCCTCCCATCTGCGAGAATATTCAGCTACAAGTTATTGAAATTTTATTTGATTGACCAGTGAAATTGATTATTTTTGTTTAAGAAACTATATTTAATATAAAGAGGTGAATTGTCATTACATCTGGAATATAGCAGCCAAAACATAAACATCACAGTCATTTAGTGTCATCAGTTATCAGAGGTGCAGCGAGTCTTTATGTAATTGTCAAAAGCTACAACAGCAAATGCATCAATACATTTTGTCTGGTGTGCTGACAAAAGGGCAAAAACAGTTAAAGACAAACTCAATAGAAAATATACTTAGTACAGCTACCATCTATGTGTCCGAATCTTTTTAAAGCGACATTGTTTTGAGCCAAACTTATTTAATGTCTTGTATTCTATCGATTGAAATGTTGGCTGATTGTTGGAGTTTAATTAGTTTGTTGGAAATATTGTAAATATTTTGAAAGCATTTTGTATTTAATGCTGATATACAGTAACTGAAGGTCGGCCAAATAAGGCAAACACTGCATGGACCTTCTTTGTTGTTCTTTCACAATTGTAACTGGGCTAAATAAATGTTTTTATTCAGGATTAAAATGATTTGAAAATGTATTATTATTTAATGTATCATGTGTTGCTCTTGATACGAATATTTGGCTTAAAGCACCAACCCAGACTCATCTCTCAAATACCACCAGCCCAAACAAATCTGGATTTAAATGCTTGCATGACATCAACAGAGAACAGAGGACGATAGAATGAGACAGTATTTACTGTAAATATATGCTTTTAAACAAATTGAAATGGAAGAGTGAGGATTAGATAGAGACGTGAAGTGAGGTAAAAGAGCAAACAGTGACCTTTGGGAGCCCTTGCAATTCTCCAGAGGAGATTCATTAGCACACCCAACAGATTAATAGAGTGAGATTGCCTTCTGATGACAGACAGATGTTCTCCATGCAGGTGGCAAATCTGAGACTAATATTAGTTCTGTCATTTGTCAGCTCCTGAAGCTCGACAGTGCGTTTCTGTACGTATGAGCTACAGGAATGTGTAGCATTCAAGAGGAGGGCTGAGACAGCTGCTTTATCCCAGACCTACAGTACAGTCATGCCTCCAGAAGGGATCCCAACGGGAAACGTTGGAACTGCAATATAGCAATATGAAATATAGCTGCTCCATTACCTGCCAATCTTCAGGAGCAGCTGCCTCCCTCCTGCTGTGTATTATGCAACAGTGGTGTTTACAATGAAGGTGCACTGCCTGCAGAAACACAAACAAGGACGTATAACCTCAGTGGGGTGAGGATGGAGGCTGGGCGAGCGTCTCTTCCTGCTGTTTTACAGTTAGCACGACAGGAATTTACAACCGACAGCTCAGGGTGACCTGTTCATCGACCGACGCTCCACGCAGGAGGATGACAATGAGACCGGAGGTCGAGTCATGACGAAGAAATCTAAGCAACTCAGACAGCACGCTGTGGCGACTACGAGGTTTAGGTACACACAAACTGAAGACAGCAGAGGAATTGCAGAAGTCAGTTATTTGCTAATCCTGCCGCAGTAACAGAGCAACACGAGTTTCGGTATTACATCACACATCTTCTCTCTAAATCCAGTGAAAACACTCAGCACTGCTGTCCATTAGCCCACAATAATTATGTGGTGCAATCCTAATATGTTTGGCCCTGGTTTTACCTTGTGCGTATTTATTTTGTTAAATTCTATACAGCAGATGGTCATGACATAATGAATATTTAGTGTTAATATGACGAGATCTCACACAACTGTGTGTTAACAATTATTCATGTGACTTTGAGTGCTACTCAAACACAACAGGCTCCACTTTGTGCAGTGAGTGTGAATGCCCATGAATGCACGATGAATAATATATAGATAGCAAACTGAGGCACAGAAAGGAGGGCAGCTGTCATATGTGCTAATGCACCATGTTAACTTTAATAGTGTGAGGATGTGACCACATTGTCATGCAAATCTCTTGCAACGCCAGTCGCCAAGATAAAACGGAGAGCACTAGATACTGTATCAACTTAGTTTAGGAGGATTTACACCTCGCGGATTAACAAAGGATGAAACAAACCGAGGCACCTTCAGGCTGACAGAATGTACACCTAAGAAAATACAGTTCTCTGTGCATGTAGTTTTAACAGGGGCCAAAGTTATAACTTGATATATACAGGAGGTGGAAGTTACTCCACTAACAGCATCCAGGCCAATACGTCAGGTACACCGAGGACCAAAACTGTAATAAAGAAAAAATATCATAGCACACCTTGTGTCATGTGGTAAACTATTCTATTTAGCTTCAAGGTTATAGTGAGGGTGAGTGATCATGAGAGTGTTTGTGTTCAGCAGTCCTGGGAGACGTGTTGCATCTATCTGTGAAAAGGGAGACAGGCTTCAAATTGCCTCACCGCTGTGGATGACACAGTGCACTATCACTCCTTCCAGCTATAGTCAAACTTTGTGCGAGTGTGTATGTGGGCAGAGGGGACGCGGGTGTGTAATGTCATAAGGTTGAATGTTGTTCTTGATTCCTTGCGGCCCTGACTGTGACGGGGCTGTGTGGGTGTGTTTGTGAGTCACTCGTGACGAAACGTGGTTGCATGTTTCTAAAGTAGTAAACAAGGCACGAGGGCAGCAAAATATATAGACTTGAGTCTTTAACACAGAAAAACCAATTAGCAGCAAACCATCAAACATTGCAAATGGATTAACAAAGGTGAATGTCCTGCAAAGTATACATATCTATATATCATCTACACAAGACAATATGTTTTTGCCATCAGAATAATGTTAATCAAAACTAATGAGCAGAAGAACATTTCCTCATGTTTTTGAAGAATTATGTGACAAACGTACCAATAAACGTCCTCTATGGAGTATTCGTTATGGTTTTGGTTCATTCTCTCCATGCACGTTGCATTGTTTCGCTTGAAACAGGCAGTTTTCAGCAGAAAGGCTCAGATAAATCCACTGTACACCAAACCTCCGTCAGACTATCACTTAGATCTTCAGTTTTCTTTGCTGTGACTATGGTATGGAAACTGTGTTTGCATTAACCTTTGCGCAGCCACTCTGAAGGACGGACCAATCAGTGACCAGTGTCATTGGTGAAGTGCAATAACATTGAAGTTGAGCAGTTTTTCCTAAATGTAGTTGCAGCAGTGGTAGAGTTTGAGGCAGTTTTGGCACATACTGATTGGTTAAAGACGGCTCCAATAATTTTAAAGTAAACCCGACTTCTAACAAACGACTGCAGATGATTCCCGATGGAGCAAAGCCAGACTCATATATTCACAGAGTTAATTTGGGTCTGGCTACTGTAGCCCTGCCCTCAGGTCAGAAATACAAGTTTATGAAAATGAACACAAGTAAAACGATTAGAGTTCAGAAAATCCTGCGTGGTCACTACGGAAGTGAGGAACAAATTACGATCACGAACGACCAAATAACAAATAATTAGTTCCTGAATAATAATAATAATAATAATAATAATAATAATGTTATTATAATAATAATAAGTGGCCAAAAATGTTAATATCAATGATATCAGCAACACATCATCATATTTAATTTGCTTTTCCATCAATATCAGCTCTTAAACACAAGAGAGAGATTAATGCATCATTGATGTTTTCTATGGTTACACTTAGGGACTCAAACAACTTGGTTAAGTTTAGAAAAGAATCAAATCTTTTGAAATATTATTATATGTTTTTATAATCTTTCCAAACCTTAATGAAGATCAGTTTGTGCCTCATATGAATCATATGTGAAGCTTTAGATGCAAACAATAATCTCTGGTGTCAGGAGTCCATTGTACCATCAGCATCCAACTACATACATTAAACACATAAACACATGGCATTTCCTTCATTACAACAGACAATTTCACTAAACATGATCCAGGTGACAGTAAAGTTGCATAAAAACGTTGTTGTTTTTTGGCCAAACAAATTAGCACAGTTGGCTGTAATGTAATTCCCAGCTGACAGTGTTCTCACATGTTGTATTGTTGATGGCTTTGCACTTTAAGTTATGATATCCTTGCAGTTTTCTAACTTTTCATTTATCTCGAACTCCGGCAGTGACTTAACGTTATTATGCAAGAGCTTGACAGCGTGCACAGGCAGGATTAAGCCAAAAGAAGCCATGGTGTGATTTCCCTGTCTCTAACTTGAGTTTAGTTTAATCTGCAGTTCACAAAAGGCTACAGTATTCCTGCCTGAAATCCTTCACTTAAATGAGTGTGTGTGTCAGTGACAGTGCGCTCATTAACCAGTTAATGTGGATGGTAAATGTGACTCGCAGTGATGTGAGGTTTTCGGTCCGTTGTTGAGTTCGACGCTGCCTCTGCACCCTCATGCCATAACAGCTGCACATCATGTGCAGCCTCCATGAACAACAGTTTTGTGTGCGAGTGTTTTTGGGTAAATAATTTAATGCCACAAGGATACTGGCTGTCGGGTTACTGATGCAGCAGTAGAGACATTTTAACATATTAAAGGTCGGTGTTCTCGAGAAACAATAGAGTCAATAAAATGATAAGCCTAATGAGTGTGGGCTTGTCACTGCATGGACCACTTTTGTGACGTCATGCTGTGAACTTTAACCCCCAATCCAGAAGGTGGTGGTAACGCACCCAAAAGCTATTTGCCAACCGCCATTAAAGAACAAACAAGAGGAACAACTTTAACCTTAAATTTAAGGATAAAAACAAAAATTAATACATATTGGGGAAACGTGGCACGTTAGTACGATAGGGGTTAAACTGTTGTGTAAGTTTCTAGGCTACTATAAGTAAAATATTATCTAAAATGAGAAAATGTTGTTAGTATTTGTTAGCCCAGCTGCTAGTATGAACAGTATCTTGAGTGACAGTCTGTTTGCAACGACAGATAAAAAAAATTAAAAAAACACACACATTTACGTTCAATGAATTACCAGGATGTGAGGTCAGTCATCACGGTGGGTTTTAAACTTAGTGAGCGCACATAAAACATAACGTTACACTTCATTGTGTTTTGGTCATTCGTGCTGCTAGCATTTGCTGCATGGTAACGAAGGTTCTTCTTCCCAATGCGTCTTCTGGTCTAATAGATTATTGGACGCTGCAGCATGACATCAGGTTGAGTTTTGGCAAAGGTTTATCCTGGTTCAACTTCTTCCTGCATGGCCACTGTGTTTCTTTCTGTATCCCATGAATTCCTCACTTCTGCAGCCTAACATTTTTTTTTCCATTTAAATGAATGGAAGGACTGATGTTTTTTTCCACATTACCTGATTTGGTGTAAATGCAGCCAAAGCCTGTTGAGGTTGGAGTGGTGGATGGGTGTGTATCAGGTTTCACTTCCCTGCACATGACTAAATGAGCAATCAATACATTTTCATTAACTGTAAATTGATTTTTTTTTTTTTTTTTTTTTTTTATCTTAACCAAGTTTTTAGTTGTCTAAACCTAACTATCTGGACCAAAGACTACTTTACCTGTTATAACCAATTGTTCAATAACCTTTACAGTGATAATTGTCATGTGCAGAAAGAGAAAATTTCATTATTCACTATCTGTCTCTCTGTTTTGATTTGTAGTGGCAGAATCCACCATCCCAGCACTGATACCTTCTTCAGCACAAGAGATCCATAGACAAACAATACCCGCCTGTGATTCACAATAATTCAATCTCATTGATAACATCCTGTCTGATTACCCTCTATTTACATCACACACACTACAGTGGACCGAGCAGTGCTCCTGCACCCCATTAAAAGCCTTCAGCTGTCAAACACAGGCGGACTATGAACGTTTATCAGATGTGTATCTACAAAACAAGACAATCATTTTTGGCATCTTTTCATCAATGGATGATTTTTAATTTTTGCGAGGGAGTAATGAAACAGAAAGGACAGCCATAGTGAGCTGTTATTAAAGCTGCAGGTGACAGGCTGCACACCGCCAACTGGTTTCAGGGTGTCCAGCTGTTGTGTGGAAAACAACTCAGACTGTGTCCATGCAAAGCATGAAATCAGTTCACATTTGCAATTATTGTAAACTGACTTCTTTATCAAATCAATATATGTTTGGTCGGCTGCACCGTAAACAAATGCACAAGCTGCTCTTCTGTTGCATTTTCGACATAACAGCTGCTTAACAAGGGTTTGCTCCAACCATGAGTATCGTCAAATTATCCAGGACTTAAATCTTAGGGATTACAACATTAAAAAAAAAAAAAAGACATGTGTGCAGAACAGATGATATTAACACGAAACAAAATTATTTCTTATCGCAGCTAAGCATCAAGTAAAATAATTGATGCAGTTTGGCTTTGGTCGTGCATTTTCAGCTCGAGTATCTTTCAGAATAAATTTGTGTTAAGTCGAAGTATCTATTTTAGCAAACAGATTTGATTATTGTTTAAAAAAAAAAAAAAATGCAGCCATCGGCTCTGGTCAGATATGTTAATTATTCCTATTGACACATGAACCCTGCATTAAAACAAAGTGGAGCCACGCTTGTCAAAAGGTGAAAACAATTTCCTGCTGTGGTGAGGATTGGAGATGGCAACAGCCTCGATAACATTAGATGCCATGTCCATATGGCGCTCGGGCCTGTGACACAGGCACACACCCGGGTCACATCTTGGTTCGAATGAATGTAATTGCTGACAGGAACCAGAAGGCACATATCCCATGGTGTTAATCTTCAGAGGGCTCTGATCTGCTCTCTGACTCCCTATCAAGCACACTGACTCTGTTGCAGTGAAAAGACACATTCAAATCAATAGTAAAGAAAGTTAGTGATGGCATTATCAATTAATTTTGTCAATATAAAAATTTTTTTTTAGTAATTTGCAGTAGGAATAGATCGTTCCCTCCATGATGCAACAACAAACAAACCGTACATTATTTCCTTTAATTTTGTCTGCATGCTTGTGTTTGTTTACCACAATGCTCCCACATGCTTGTGCAGCAACACATTACAGTCAGCACAAGAATATTTCTTTGCTATCCCGCTGCTTTCTGGAAGATGCATGAGAATTTACGCATTTGGTTTGGACCTGCTGGAGGGAAGCAGGTTTTCCAAAAGGCAAAATCTGCTTTGAACACCAGTTTTCTTATGTTTACACGGAAGTAATTAAAGCCAACTTATGATTCAAGGGCAGTGGATATTACAATATAACGCTGTGAGCTCTGTCCCTGTCCAAAAAAATATTTTTACAAACACGCAACCACCCACAGACACAATCACCAAGAACTGCCCCAGAAATTCAAGCAAAGCTTGAAGAAATGCTGTTTGTAGTCGCGAAACAAAATATCCCAAAGCTTTGAATATCACCCTGCATTATTTCTGAAGCATCCTCTGAGCTCGTGTGTTCCTTCATCTTTCACACAGCAAATACCTCTCAACCATGCTTCTTGTCCATATTAATTAACTTTTGCTTGCTTTTGATTGTAAACTGCAAGCAGAGAAAACATTTTCAGAATCTTCATCAGCTGTTGATTCAAACCCAATTTTAAGGCTTAACATCCCAAGAAAACAGTTTTTCTTAAATGTTGAACATAAATACGGAGTCCAATAGAAACACTGACATGAACAAACAGCTGTTGCTGGATCCTTCCTGCTTTGGACACATGAGACATAATTAATCACCAGGGGACACCGACTCATTAATTGCTGTGTGCTGATTAATTGTCCCTGGTGATGAATGTTCCTCTTAACAAATCTGTGTCAGAGGATCCATTCAGTGACGCAGCCCAGGCAGGGACTTACTGTAAGATGACACATGCAGGGAGATAACAAGACATTTGTCGGGTGCCTACTGTAAAAAAGTTGTTTCTTTTTTGAGCTACGATACGAGAAACGGACCATGCGAGGATGTTACAACTTTGATTTGACGAACGCTCAGAGGGAGCTGAAAGGTGCGGCGGAAAGAGAGTTCTCCAGTGTGCTGCACGGGACCGTTTATCATTTTATTTGCTTTGTCCTTGGTTTGTTTGCTGCATTAAACAAATTGCTGAACAGAAGCTGCGAGGAGGGGAAGAGGAGAGGAAAGGTGGTGAGGAGAGAGGAGAGGAGAGGAGCTGGTGACCTGATGGCAGGAAAGGTCACTGACTCAGCAGCACAGAAGAGCATCAATGGAGGCAGACTTTAATCACCTCCAGCCACTTCATCAGGTCCCGCGTGAGATGGACCGAGCAGCAGCATCACCAAGGTCATAAAAACTCTCTGTGCTGAGGACGTACAGAGTGAGACGACTCTCCTCAGTGATGAAATCACACAGTTTTTGCTCTTCATTTGAGTCGTCTTTCTCCACAAATTTGAGAGGGCGACGATGAGACAATAACTGAACAGATGGAGCACCAAGACACTTCACCGATGATAAGGAGGAAGTGTACACATGGCTGAGTTCAGAGCGCCATTCTTCTGCCTGAACTGAAGTTACACTGGTGGCTTGTTGCTATGGTAAACAGAGAAACAACAGCTTGAAATACTGTATGTGAACTCCTTTCTCTCAGTCAGTAAACAGACCGGGCCTCATGAAAGAACATTTTCGTCTCTTATCTTCAACCTCTATTACTTTTATCTGCCAGGATTGTTGGTTCTCAAGTTAGATTCAGCCTGAAGAATTCCATCCATCAATTTCTTCATGAGCATTATTGATGCCCTAAACAAAGAACTGTTCTGCTGCCTTTGAGGACCAGTTTTATTTGTAAAAGTATTGCCAAAGGAGTACAAAAGTGGAATGTCTGAGCAGACAATAATGCAGAAAATTTAGCAGCGGCATCAACACGTCAACAGTGCTGTGTCGAGACAGACGTAAACAGGAAATGGCTTAAGAACGTGTACAGTGTGTGTTGCTGTACTGAAAAAGGCCGAATAAAATTATACATTTCTAAAAAACCTTTCAGTACTGACAGCCATGGTGATGAGGATACATTGAACAGATAATTAATTGCACATTAAGTTTGTTTTGATTCATTTCTGTATCTTAAACTCGTAAACATTTTGATTTCAGGTCAAACAAATATAAATCTCCTCTACACCTATGGACCGTTTGTCAATTTAATTTGTCCCGAAGAGAAAATTCAACGTCTGAGAAAATTTGTGAACACAACAAATTGTCTGAAATACCTCAAATTTGGAACTGAAGAATAAATCTGTTTGTGGTCTCTGCTGCCTTTTGTTCTTTTCACAGTGCAAATCAGTGTGGACACATAAAATGACAAACTACCTTGGATATGAGTGTTAGATGTAATAACAAAGATAATTCAGGAATCTATATCGATACTGTTTATGGCACAACATCATTCAATATAACGTAGTGTGACAAGTGACATGAGAGGCTGGTGGGGTTGCTGTATTATAATTACGTTATTGTGTTTGTGATCTGACCTCACACCCACCACATACGGCTGGTGTCGTAGAGAAAATGGCTGAGGAAAGCCGGCAAGATAATAAAACAGATGGAGAAAGCGAGACAAAGAGAATAAAAGAAGAGACTGTTGTCTGTGTCCATTGAAATACCAATTAAGCCAATACCTTGTGACATTTCTGCTCTTTCTCTTCTCATGATACAGCTAATGCGCCCCAGCATGGGCAGTCATACTTCGGGAAGCCTTATAATGCCAGAGATCTAACACAGTGGGTCAGACCCACAAGATTTTAACACTTGTGCTCCTTTCGTGCCAGAAAAGCAGAAAATGAAAACTCTTCCTTGAGTATTTTCTGATTGTAGCGGAGGTGGAAGAAGCGTTCAGCTCTTTAACTTCAGGAACAATACAACAGACAAAATATGCCACTCCAAGTAAAAGTCAAAATTCCGTTTTACACAGTAATGGAAAGTAAATTAGTTTTATGGTACTTGTACTTTTCTCGAGTTTGATGCTACTTTATACTTCCATTAACTACATTTCAGAGGGAAATATTGTACTTTCTACATTTATCTGACTGTTTCAGTTACTTTTCAGATGATGATTTGACACAATGGATAATATAACCACCTTTTAAAATACAGCATATTGTTAAAGATTAAACCAGTGGTTTGCAAACAGCGGTGTGTAATCGAGGTCCCTTTTCAGATGTCTATGAGATTTTAAGAGCTCCACCAGCAGCTTTCCCTCTAAATTGCTTACATGATTTTATTTCAATAGATGTTCAAAAGACTCAGCAAATCCCTAAAAAATAAAAGAGTAGAGGAAAAAAAAAATCCAAAACTGAAAACGGTTTGTTTATCAGAACTGTTTTTTTTTCTTCTTTCCTCTCCCAGTTATCATCTGATGATCCCTCAGATTTATCTGCTGTCCCTGCAATTAAAACAATATATAAAGTAGTTAAAACTAGCTCCACCTCCTGCTTACACACTTATTAATAATCTAATAATGTCATATGGAATAATATATCAGTCAGAGGGACCAAACCTGTACTTTTACTTTAATACTTAAACTTAAATTTGTTGCTAATAGTTCTGTACTTTTACTTGTAATGGAGTACTTTTACTTATAAAGGATCTCAATACTTATTCCACCACTGGTTTTAATGCAGTTTTACCATTGCAGCTCACTGACTGGCTGTCCGACAACCTCTAAAACCCTGATCAGCACCAATCAACACACAGACACAGTTAGGAACTAGCTGGTGAACATATAGAAGCATTTAGCAGCTAAACAGCCACATTTTTCCCTCAGGAGTTGGTGGAGACCAAAAACAGAGATTAAAGAGAATTAATAGTGAACTTGGTGGACTCAAACACGACTCCAAACGATGATGCTACTGAATCTGTAATAAGAAACTGCTCACTAACAAGTTTGCTTCTTTGGTGATAACATGTCCAACTGATTTCTGCTGCCCAAGTCAGTTTTTAGACATTTGTGTTAAATGTTGCTTGCAGTTACACGCTCCATTCAATCCAGGTACGTTGATCTTTAAAGTGAATAATTAAGCAGGTACTGGACTTATCGATAGCTCAAATTTTGACCGTTGTTCATTTGTGCATTTATTGGTCAGGACTTAATTGTGATGAAGGGACCTGTGATAACTGAAAGGAAAGATACAGTACTTTTTACTCCTATTTATCTTATAACTACAGTTAGTAGTTACTTTTTTATAGATTAAGATTATTAAAACAAAATATGAACAAATTAATCACATATTATAGATTAAGTTAGCTGGGAGCATGAAATAATGCTTAAAAGGAGCAGCCTCCATTACTAGCTGTAAAATAAAGTAATGTTTATCCATTATTTATTTAAGATGTAATTTACATTATCCTGAACACAGCTTTTCTGTGTAATGAGAACTTTTCCTTCAGATATATTTTAATGCCAATACTTTTCCAGTACTTTTACTTTTTTCTTTTTTAAAAAAAAAAACAAAAAAGAGTGTTTCTGCATTGCAGTATTTCTACTTTCACAAGTAAAGGAGCTGAGTACTTACTCCACAAGTAAATAGTTAAATGTAGCGGAGTAAAAGTACATTTCCCTCTAGAATGATGTGAAGTCGAAATTTTAGGTACTTAAGGAACGTGCAAGTACATCAAGCCTGTAAGTAAATAATTACTCACATTGCAGTGGAACCCAAAAAGATCATTCAGAGACACCTGCAACCTTTTCAGAGAAGAGCCGCTGTCCATGCAGCCAGTTTGCAATGACAGCAGTCTAAATGTTAACTTAATGGACTCAGAGTGACTGTTTGCGCAGCTCATTCGTCGCAGGACTCCTCAGGGTCCTGGTGTGAAAATACTTTTAATGCTCCGTGTCCTGTTGACGTCATACTGCTCTGTGCGATACTGTACACTATCTTGTCTAATCACTCCCCGCAGTAGCCCTGACTAAGCCCTTTTTTTTTTTCTTCTTCTAAACACTTGGATCAGAGCCAGCTGGGTTTCCTTCAAACTCTGTGGTACAGTATCGTCGTGGCTGTTGGCTCCCTGGCAGCAGATATGACATTGACACCATAGTGCGAGGCTTCAGTCCACCACCGAGAGAGCTGTTTGACACTGGATACCCAGAGCTGCGCCAGTGCTCTGTTTGTACCGCTCAACACTCAGTTTGTTTTAGTCTTCTGCTCTGAGCAAACAGTCCTGAACACATTTAAAACGCGCAGGAAACGGAGACATGGGTATTATCATCCAGCCTATGCTGTGATGTGTAAAGCTCTCAGCCCGCCCAGCGCTACACTGCTACGCTGACATCCTTCACTGTACCATCCACAGATTTGTGGTTCCTATTGAGCTGCGGATGAATTATTAATCCCCCTTCCACTAACAAAATGGGCTTTTAATTGTAGGGACCCCGTTCGACAACTACAACACGGGCCTCAATACAAACTGCCTATCGATCACCCCCTTAGACGCAGCCTCGTCTTCAGCTTCCCAGGAGGCGAGTGGTGGTTTACATCCACAGACATCCAGCAGGCAGCTCTTAGCTCCCTCAGAAATATGGTTTTCAAGTAACATTTTAGATACCAAAAAACTGCAATATTTAATTACTCTCACAGTGAGAGTGATGAAACTTCAAAGGCGGCATATTCTGTGATTTTGCCAGTCAGATTTTCTTTTTTTTTTTACTCATCAAAAGCCCCCCCCCCCCACCAAAAAAAAAAAAAAGCACACAAACAAGTACAAGTAAATGGTAATTTAGGGCTGATTAATTAAAAATCTGCACAGAGTTAAAAGCTAACAGAGATTCACCTAATTGTTCTCAAAAGACAAGCTTTTTTTTTTTTTTTTTCCCCTTTCCAAACTCAGCAGCCCTTCTCTCTGTAGGACTGATGAAAGCAAAGGATTTGATAACTTTACCAAACACAGATCACGCACATAAGGCTGCAGAGGGATTTAAATGTTTCAGGTGGTCTCACGGGCTGAACTGACTTCGGTTTAGGCAGAGCCTGGAGCCGCGTCCAGTTCCAGGCATCCTGAGGTCAACCAGTCAGATTCACAATTAAACAGGGTGCTGTCATGACATGACAAGTTACATATCGGCATCTTGCGGTTAAACAGCCACTCTCACGAGTCGGCAGGTGGAGAGGGACTTCATCTGAACGGGCAAATCGTCAATTTCAACTCAGGAGGGGGATTGACGATGCAACAATGCAGCCTGATGAGCTCCGATCGAGCCGTCAGAGGTTTTTATTTGACTGAAACCCGCAACGCCCGATGTAAATCCTGAACGTGTCAACCAGCTTACCTTTTTCATCTTATTGTAATCAGCTGCAGATGGGTGTCGGTCACACGGGAATAGTTATCCAGCTCTTACATGCCGTAATATCTCAATCACCCGGCTGTTTATCTGTCGGGAAGGTAAACAAGACGATCCTATAACATTGCTGGAAATATAATTGTCTTGTTGTTGTTTTTTTTTTTATCCCTTTGATGTGTGGAACAACGTCTCTGCGGTCATCGGGTGTCGGTCCTTCCTCGCCACAGTACAGCGGTCTTCTGGTAGCAGCTCACCGGTTTACACGGGGATCCATCGCGGCAGGGAAAACGCAGTTTGGAGGCTGCCGGTGATGCTTCTGCAGCAGCGTTTGGTCCGTCGAGACGCGGGATGAGAGAGGTGGTGGGGGGTGGGGGCATCCGAGGGCCCACGACAAAACAGCCAGCTCCGAAAATGAACTCATCGGAGCCGAAATCACGGTCTCATGAGCAAACGGTGGTTGATGAATCATTGTGCGCAGAGAGAGGCGACATGCGTGCGTGTGTTATTCATTCTCTCCGCGTGTGAGGAGTGATGCTCTTTGATGATTCAAGGGGAGAGAAAGGGGACTTTAAAGGAAAAATTCATAAAAAAACAACAACAAAAAAACCAACAAACGCATTGTATGAGCTTTGAAATCAGAGCACCGAGTGATGATGTGGCACTTTACCAAGTTGGTCTGTTAAAATGCAACTAATTATTGTCATCATTGATTAACCTGCTGATTAACGTATTGGTAGAGTTTAGGAATTTTCAATAAAACAAAACCCAAAGTGACATTAGGGCTTAAAAATGGTTTTGTTTTGTCCAAACAACATTGCAAAAACTCAAAAGACAAAGCAGCAAATCTTCATATTTAATCTGTTACCTGAATTTCTGCTTGAAAAGTGGCTCAAACCTCATTTTCTGTTGATTTACTAATCGGATGCAGTGTTTGTTTAAAATGCTCCCTCCAAGTACGTTTTATGTTCATATAAATCAGACATGTTATGAAACCAACGCTCAAAAGAGCAACTCACCAAAATCTAACACATATCCCCTTTAGCATTTATAACTCACAATAATGTACAACACTTTAAAAGACACCTTAAATATAGATTGATGTATTTGTCAATAACTTAAAGCCTTTACAATACAGCTGTAATTGTATTTCACTACACAAAACATGAAACTGTCAATACATGAAAACAAATTATACCCAGGTGGGTTTAAAACTGTTTCTAATTGTCAGGAGGACATGTCGAGCTTCAAGATTCATTGTTGAAGCTCTTGTTCGGTTGTTATGGAGGCTAACGTTTTTACCTGCATGTATACAGTTGTGTCTAATTCATATCTGTTTATTTAAGCTAGAGGAGTGAACCTGTCATGATTAATAGCATGTATTCACGGCTCTTTCGTGCGAGAGAGACTTCTCCTCGTGAACTCTGCAGGTCCCCTCAGCTCTAAGGAGCATTCTAGTCTTTCAACTCATTGTTTTTACTTTCTGGCCTCAAGTTTACTGTTTTGATTCACTCTCACTGTTCTCGTATTGTTTCCCGTCGCAGCAGGCAGCACATCTTGCCAAATAAGATTTAAAAAACTGACTGTAAATAGACCGGCCAAGCACCAAATGGAAGAACGACAAAGTTAGCAACAAGCTGGTGAGTTGAGCATTTAGCAGCTAAAGAGACAGATGTTTTCCAGACCCAGTTTACGCCTGTCGTGTATTAGTTGTTCTGCCGATGTTACAGAATCCTCAAAGACTCCTCTAACTGTCCAGATGAAAGATATTTCTTCCAGTCTGAAAAATTAAGTTCTTAACCTGTTCACCATGTTTTTTTGTTGTTGTTTTTTTCCATTTAAGCTGCTAGACTTGTTATAAACAGAGGCACAGTTGGGAAATGGTAAAATAATCTTTTTTCATCCAGATGGTTTGAAGAGTCTTTTCTGGAACAGCTGTAAGTGGTTTTCAAACATCGCCAGGTCTTTTTTAACAAACAGATGATACCTCTGTGAACCCCCCCCCAAAAAAGCACAATTACGAGGGGCTAAACGTTTTCTTCAGCATGTGGAAGATACCGAAAACAGAGTTAAAAGACTTAAGATAGAATATAGTACTCACGTTCTGCTGATGTTTCGAAACAAGACTTCACATGAATGACAATCTTGTTCCGTATCCGCTGTTTGGGTAAGAAACTGTTAGCTGACAGTATATGGATGTCCAAGTTGGGTTCACAGCTTTTTTTTTTTTCTGCCCCCAAGTGTCCAAAATGTCCTTAGATAAAATAAATAAAATATTGAGGCATTATCATTCTAATTATTTCAATTTAGTGTTGTTTTTTTTCATCATACATTACATCATTCAGTCAGCTGTATTATTTAATTCTTCAGTGCTGTATACATCTTTGTATACGATTGTTGCTCTACATTTAGTGAAAATGTATCACATCAAACCTACAAGTCTATCCATTTTTAAATGCCAATCCCTCGAATTCCCTAGAAAACACAGAGATCATCATAGTCATATATGGTCACCTCATATCTCGGACTAAATCGCATGATGGAGCAGCTTCAAGATTAGTTGTCAACACCACTCGAGGCTGTCTTTGTTCTGATATTCTATACGACATGCGAGAGATATTTTAGGGTGGATTATTTCTTTAATCTATGAAGCCATAGCTACACATGTATGTTTGTCCAAGTGAATAACGGCCACACAGATTTTTGAATTCCCAAATGCAAACATCACACGCACACACGCAAACAGAAGTCTGTGCCACCAGCGACTGCATGTATAGGATTAATCTCCAGTTTGAAATCAAACTGACAATAAAAGACAATCTTTCCTCTCCACAGCAATGCCCAGTAGCACAAGCATTAAGGACGGCTGATTGGATAAGACCATGACTAATAACTCTGCATCTGATCCAAGGGCGGCTATCCAAAGAGGGCATCAAGGCAGCCCGTGTCGACTTATAAACTCAGTACTTTTTTGTTCAGCTTGTCCTTTTCCACGGGGTTCAGCTAAATTGTTGGGCAGAAATATCCCCACGTCTCGTCTCTCAGTCTCAACATAGAGTTCAGTTTTCCCACTTTAGTGGACTGAAACTCACTTGCACGGTGGAATTTCCAGAAGTTACAAGAAGACATCTCGTCCATCATCCCATTCTCCACAATACACTGGTGGAATCAGCTAAAACTGGACATGTTTGGATAAATGATTTAAAAAGACCAAATAAGCCATGCATGAGATCTAATGATGTTTTTATAAATTGGTATGGGACACTTAAATATTTATTTGTTAAGAAAAAGGTTAGCTTATCAGCAGAATATTTCACGACAACACATTGTTCAGGTAAAATGGGCCGATGTGAAGTCAGAACAATGCAGCAATTTAATCCGAAACAGCTTTAACTTTAACAGTAAATTGACACTAACTCTTGTCTTTAGTTACTCGTACAGTAAATATACATCCAGGTAATAAAAAGTTGACAAATATTTCATTTAAAAGTGAAGTGATGTTTTATGAGTGTTTCATGAGGGGTGCGTGGGAGGGGTGTGCGTCTCAGTAGGATTGTGTGTGTGTGTGTGTTAAACGTTTTCTTAATGATGAGGTCATCTTTGACGAAAACGAAAATAAAACACCATAAAGCATTAACATTTCCTGTAGCTTTCCTGCAGCGTATAATGCGCCGCTGGTCCACTTACCTCTGTGTGTGCACCGGGGCTTTCCGATTCAAACAGAGGCCGAGTCCAATCAGCTGTTCAGTGATCGGGACGCTGCAGGTCGCATTGAGGTGACGTAAAGGTCACGTGACTGTTACCAGTGTTTACTTTTTTATTTTTTTTATTTTTATTTTTTAATGTGTGCATTATTATCTTTAGAATTATTGGGAAAATTATGAATTGCCATAGACAAAAATAAATTGTTGAGAAAGAGGTAACGCCTTCATCAAAAGTTCAAGTCTTGTCCTTTTTTCCATGGAAAGAAAATGTTTTCTTTAGGCCAACATCCAAACCAAATGCTGCCCTCAAACACAGTAATGACAACCAAAAACAGTAACAGTAAAACTAAATGAGCAAAGAACTTAACTACTATTAAACAACTTTATAGTATGACACTTTTTTCTTTAAGAAAGGTTTCCCTGAAATGCTACTTAAATAAACACACCAAATTAGCTTTGCACCACCAGCCTGTGTAAGTCCAGATATATGTAGTCATAGCACAAACCAATTACTTCTGTTTTTAGTCTGTCTCAACGCAACACTGCTTATATTTTGAAAATAAAGCTGTTTGGCTAACTATTACTATAAGTCTTTTTCTTCTTCTGAATTTTATGCTCCAGATAGATAATAATAGGGATTGCTTTCACAATCCATTCATCATTGATAGTGTCCTTTACTTTGTGTGGTTCATTTAGTCCAGATGCAGATGTTTCACTTGAAAACAAAGCGTGCGGTTTCATTCTCCTTTGAAATTAAACGGTCTCTTTTCAGCATTGAAACCAGTACAAAATCGTGACACATAGCTGGCAGGGAGAGTGAAAATAGCGGGCTTGTTTTTGCTTTGTCTCTGTCCTCCCTGCGTGTACTCAAGCCAGTGAGTAGAGTGTATAATACAGTAAAGTGTACAGTGAGTGTTTTGGAGGAGGTAGAAAGCTGCTCCACCATCAACTGCCAAGCTGTGTTGTGAGCTTGATCAGATCAGTCCATTCTGTCATTGACAATCTGTTTCATGTAACAATTTCTACATACAGTACTTGTTCCAGGACGAACAAACTGGTTCTCAGATTACTCAGAAAGCATCGTAACCAGATGTACAGCATGTGTGTATTTTTGACAGCTGTTAAACGTAGCCATTTTGAAATTGGTTAAAGACATGATGCATTGTGCCGAGTTAGCTAACAAAGAAAAGAGGAGCAGACAAAAGGTATGACATTTAAAATAATTATTAAGTCAGTATTAATTATTAAGAACCTGCCTCCATGGATGGATTAATAGAAGATTGGCCTCTGTGTCACACAAAAAAAATGCTGAGGTTGATGGGAATGTCATTAGTTCTGAAGGCATTTGGTCATAAACCAAACCAAAATGATAACTTAAATAATCATCAAAGTTATTATAATTATTCCCGAGGGAACATGAATGTGGGCTGGGATAGGCTCCAGCTCCCCTCTGACCCTGTTCAGGATAAAGCCGGTATAGATGACAGATGGATGGAAGATGAATGTCTCAGCTAGCCTTACAAAAGTTGTCTTTCATTCTGAATTAAAAAGGTTAACTAGTGGGACCAGGGTAAACGTCAAGAGGACTACGAAAAACAGTAGCAGTAGCATACAGTACATCATCTGGTAATCATGAATGTCTGAGCAAAATTATGTGCGTATTCAAGTAGTAGATGTTGAGATATTTCACACACACAAAAAAAACCCACCAAAGTAATTATGGTGCAGATAAAAAGTCAGAGGATCTCCAAAGTCAGTAGGGTTCATCATCTGGACACCAAGAATATAGACAACAAGATATTTCAGTCTGGACACAAGTTGGCAGACCAACACAGTAATTTTACCATTTGAAATCACCTCATATAACTAATAAAACAGATGTAAGGCAGATGGATCCGAGGATATCTGTATTTAAGATGCTTTCAGAGTCTGTTATTATCTGGCAGTTATACTTTCAGTCAATTGTGTGGCCTATTTAATGCACCCAAAGAAACAACAAGGAACCAAATAGGTCATAAAGAGATGAAATACAAAACAGCTGATTCATCTGTAACAGCAAATATCTATTTTCTTGCTGATATTGCTCCCATTTTAGAACCACAAACATTCGACTCCACAAAGATAAATGTGTGCCACAATCTGTCGTTACAATTCTATTTATTCACCGTATATATCATTACACCTCTACTCTGTCCTAAGCTCTCTTCCAGTCGCACGTGTTTCCCTGAAAACACGGAGTCCAGAGATCATGCCCAGTGGCATGCATAACTGGGTTCTTCCTGTGGAGGATTGGCATTAAAATGCAGACGGCTCCTCATGCTCGTGCCCCCAAGATATCACGCCAATTATTTGTCTCTGTGGGGGCAAGCTATTTGTGGAAGATCGTCTTAAAATAAGAGTGGGGAGTCACAGCCGCCCTACATCCTTCCTGGTTCCTGACTGGACAGTTTACGTGGGCACGTGTCACCTCTCACTGTGGCCCTGCAGGGCCATCTAACTTTGGCTGTGACGTTGCAGTCACCCTACAAGCACAAGCTTTTGGTTCTGTTCACACCCCTGCAGAGAGAATTCAGTCCCACTGTGCGTCCCTGCATCTCCATTTTAGTGAGTTAAAAGATCTGTACAACTTGCCCGCGGCTCTGTCAAACACGAATGCCGATCTTCCCCCTCGCCTCCATCAGACAGTCAGTACATATCTGTTTCAGATGTCACAACTCACGAATGGAAAAGCAGGTGTCCTCACTGTATCAGTTAAGTCGTGATACCAAATTGAAAAGATGCAGGTTAGTCTTCGGTGCTTTTGTTTTCCCATCTCTTTTTAAGACCTTTAATTTTTAAAACAACATTCACTTGCTAATTAGGTGACTAATTGGATGCTCGCCTCTCTGGCTTTGAGTGTGTCATCAGTTTTCACACTGTAATCCAAATAATTTACTTTAATATGTGCAGACAATTTACAGCTGAAGAGAATAAATTGGATTTAGTATCCCTTTTTATCACTGTAAACAATGGCGTTTCATACCATTATTGCATTGGCATCACATGTGCTGCATATATGTGCTGGGATATATGTGCTTGCCTCACTGCAAAACACACTTTGTTTTAGCCCAAACAGAAAGTGAATCCAGATGTGAATCCACATCATATCAAGGTGATCTAACCTTGTGGGCATTAAACACTCTGGCAAAGACAGTCTGCAGTGCACAGCCAGAGGCAGTGGGATGTCAGGGGCAGCTGACAAGAGGATGATAGGTGGGCGAGTGGCATTTAATCATACAATCCATGTACAATAAGAGAATGACCACTCACCAGTAGAGGGAAGAGGGACAGGAGAGAGCGTGAGAGTGCCGGTGGGCATGTCAGATAAAAGCACTGATGGAGGGAAACTGGGAACAAGAGGAGGATGATTTGAATTTGGTCGGGGATACAAAAGAAAAACATGGTGAACTTGTAAAAAAAAAAAAAAAAAAAAAAAAAAAGAAGCACAAGTTGTGGGAAAGATGCAGAGATTAAAGTAAGCAGATGATTATGTAAGCAACTGCTTGACAGGGAGAGACACACATAAAAGGCCAGGGAGACGGTGTGCTGTTTGGAAAAGCTGAAGCGCTTGCACCTACTCTCCCCTGTATAATCCAGCTCAGTGATTGTGCTTCAGATCAAAGAGCCAGGCATTTTCACACTAATTAAACATCTTTTGTTACGACAAAAAACACTTGTTACAAGTCTTTCACTGCATGTAGACTTAATTTTATTTACCTTTCCTTCAGGAAAACTACAACCAACACTGTTCACATATTAATACAAGAGTTTTTACATACAGTAACACGTTCAACCTGTTTACCAGAGTGTGATGATCCCTGGTTGGGGCAAATCTGGACAGCTATGGTTCTATTCTAAAAACACCACCAGCCTTGTAAGCCTGGCACCATTCAGGCAGCACTGCAGATGGCTTGGTAAAGCGAGCTCCAATATCTACTGCCTGGATTCATGTTTGAAAGAAGAAGGGGGAGAAAAAAAAACAGGAAGTGCTGAGACAAACTGCTTTCAGAATAGCTGAGCTCCATTTCTCCCTGTGTGGAGGCAATCTATCGAAAGCAGAGCGATTTTAACTCCATGAAACTGAGCCAGACGTGATTCATGAGTCATGCATGTAAACACTAGTGTGTAAACCACGCTGTGTAGGACATCACTTCTGAGAGAAAATAGGATTTACACAAGATTAAGGATTCATTGGAATTTGGTTACAGACAATTGAAGGCTATTCTGGCCATTGACTAATTGTATCGTGGGTGCTCTGATGTGCACCAGATTAATGAACATGTGCTGAGTGAGTTCAGGCAGAATACACTGTCAACCAGACCATGAACACATGGTTGTAGGGCTATGCTGTTCCATTTCATCTATCTTATTTGTTTTCCGGCCTCATAAAGTACTAAAACCATCACCATCACGATTCCCAGGATTTAACTGTACAATACACGGCTTTGATTGTATTCTGTCTAATTCAAAAATAAACACTAGCAGACAATTAAGATCCTTGTTTATCCCATCAATCATGTGACAAAACAACAAAACAGCACCCTTGCAGAAAACAAGGCAATTCATCATGAAGCAGAAAGTCATCAATCATATTCTGTGTATTAAAAAATAAAATAATGATGAGGTTGAGGTTAATATTTTTCAGGTCAAGAGGTCAATTTCTGAAATCTTCCTTTTGGCCAAAATGATGACGTTTTAGCAAAATCACTGTGTCAGGTTTCACATATCATTAAGAGTAAAACAATGGAGGTATAAAAACCAGACTGATACTCCAATATGTCCCCAGATTATTAACAACCTTTAATAATCTTTCAGAGCAAAAGCCAATTTAATGTGATCCAGTTAATGACCAAATGTCTCCTCTTCATCATCAGGAATTTACAGATACGCCGGCCCTGTGGCCTGAGCCTGTGCTGGGAGATTAACTGCAGGAATATAAATTATTAGTTGATATGTTTATAATTCTGTCCTGCTCTGTAACTAAAACACACATTTTCCAGCAGCTCTATGGAAATGTAAATTTTGAGTGCTGACTCATTCAGCAAAATTCTTGGGACGAATGACTTTCGCCGTGCTACTACCTTTAATTTTACATCTTTAACTGGATGAAAAGGCTCTTACATTGGTCAAACCTGTTCACTAAATGTCATTTTTTTAGGGAGTAGAGCCAGGACTCCTCAGTCAATGCATCCAGCTGTGAGTCATTTTAATTTCAGCCATGCTGTTGGATGTAGGATTAGGAAGAGGACGCAACCAGCTATGTCCAGATTCTTGGCCCAAACTATCAGTGTTACTACGCCATCTGTTGGATTCACAGACAACTGCAGCAGGTTGTTATCAGTGGCAGGTACAGTGCTTCAAACAGTAGCACACAAACCATTCAAATCTCCTGTGGGTCTACCTCCATCTATCACCATTTAGAATACACACTGTAGGGATCATTTGGACTGACCAGGTGTTGAAAACATCTGCTCCAGTGAGCCAGTAATATGCCTGTTGCCATTATTACTGAAGTCGTTGGGAAATACTGAACGTGTGATTTTCCCAGCAGACCTCGTGACTATAAGCGCTGTTGGAAACTATAAATACAACAGTATTTTAGTAATATGCAAACTTTGAGTTTAAATGACATGTCTTTCTGACATTTTACATACTATTCCAATTATATATGCTGTTTTGTTTTTTGTTGTTGCTTCTTCATCCAATCACTATAGCATGCTGTACAATATTCAAAATGTCATATTAGCATTGTTAGCCATAATATAAACATTATTACTAATTCCATTTCAAGTGGTCACTGAATTATGGAGAAAAACAAAACAAAAGAAATATGAATTTTTAGTAAAAGTTAGATATATTTACACAGAACAAATGTAGCTAAATTGCAGGCACCTGCATAAAAAAATAAAATAAGAGAATAATTATATTTTACGACACCCGTGTTCCCTTTCTCTATTTGTTTTATCTATTTATCTTTACTTATCTTTATGTTGTTTTAGACTAAGTGCTTTCGGTGCAAATGTAATTCAAGTATTTGTAAGGTCTCAAAAATATCTGACAGCGTTGAATATGTACGGGGTAAAAGTATTGCTTTTTTTGGTTGTTTTTTTTCTGTCGGCTATATGTATTTTTCTTATTTTCTTATCATTTGCTTGCTGATTTCCAGAATAGTAAGTGTGTTGAAGATATTATTTGTTTGTGATTGTTTTAAAAAAAATCAAATGGAAAACGAAAAAGGTAAATATACAGTGAATTATTATTATAAGAAGAATTGTAGAATCAAAAATATAACTTAAAAGACATCAATAGTCCTACAAAAACACTGTGTAAAATAGTTAACAGATTGATATATTCATATTCCTTGCGGTTCTTCTAAACTTTTTGAGTTCAACATTTTGTATATAATATATATAGATATATACTGTACTGTATATACTGTGCATTTTATATTTTATATTTATATTTTTTTACTGCTATTTTATTGCTTTTCTATTGTTCTATTATTATCTTATTGCTTCTGTAATGCTGCTGTAGCGAAAAAAAAAAAAAAAAAAAATTCCCCTCGGGGATTAATAAAGTAACTACCTAACCTAACCTCACCCTCAAAAGCAGGATCTGAAGCCAGTTCATGCAGATGTATTGATTTGCATCTGAATGAAGTGTGAGGTGTCCCATCAAACATCCTACATCAGTCAGCAGAATCACAGTTCCCACTGAATGATCTCAAAGTAAACATTTATGTGTTTTTACTCTATCTGAACTACAAATATCACACGCGTAGTCTATTTTTTACTCCAGGCTGCAGTTAATTGAATTAAAACATCCGTGGGGGAGGGGCATTGACCCCCCCCTCCCTCGGTGGGCGGGGCTGACCCGGTGGAGGGGCGGGGCAGATAAGGGGTCAAAGTTGAATGCGTTTTGTCTTTTGTGCTAAGCAGAAGCGAAGAGTGGAGTCCGATCGAACAGCGGTGTCTCTTCCCTCTTCCCCGGATCCTCTTAAAACTCCCTCCCGAACCTCTCCCCTTCTACCCTTGCCACCCTACCCACCCCCTGAACACACTTCAAGGGACGGTTCGGGTAAGACTCTGCAGAAATGCGGCTTTCTAATTTTTTTTTAAATATTTTTTTGTTAATTTTTTTTTTTTTTACATTTCATTTTTCCCTGAGTGAGAGGACGGGAACAACTCAGTGCGGTTCGTAGGCCGCGGGATCGGACTATTTCCTGGATGGAACGATGCTAACGCTTAGCGGAGCCGGATGGAAAATTACCGAACTGTAACTTAACTTGACGGCGGATCAGGAGTTGGTTGCTAGGCGCCCCCGGTTCAAGAGAATGTTTACCGATATGAACGGTTAAATGTCCCAACGGCAAAAACGTGGTCGTGCAAACGAACAGCTGGGGATTTTTTTTTTGTATTATTATTATTTGTATTTTTTTTTTTAATGGAGTTACGGTAGAAATGTTTCGTTGCTAACTTAGCTTTCAAATCTTGGGTTGCGTGACTTAGCTGTGATGCTTCTCACCCACCACCACCCCCATCTTTTTTTTTTGCACAAAAAAAAATAATAATAATAATAATAGGATTTGCCATGTTCGTGTTATCTTGTGAGCCTGCTTGTCGTCCAGAAAGTTACGGTGTTATAAAGAGGGGGGTGGAGGGGGGGAGGAGGTTTGGAGGGGTGCATTTAGGCTACACGTATAAATAGATGAGCTATGTCGCCACAGCAGCTTCGGCGCCGGGGAATAGACGCAGCCGCAGGGGAGACAGTAGGTCATTGTGCTAACGTTGAATGAATGGACTCGGGCCAGACTCGTGTGAATTACTGAACTGACGTGTTTTCATTCTTTGGAAGCGGCAGGCTAACGTTGTTAAAAGTAACAGCGCAAGCTCGCGTCTACGAGATGTTAGCTGCCTGCATCACTTCGCTGATCTGCACTGACAGCAGCTTTTTTTTTTTTTTTTTTTGGTTGTAAACAAGGCTTTTTTTTTTCTTTTTCTTTTTCTGACATGTCCTCACAGTTTCCAGTAACTGCATTTGTCTCTGACTGTCATATTTTCCTCTCTGTTGCAGATATTCAGCCAGCGACCAAAGACTCACTTTGTCAGCTTTGTAATATCCTGAATTCAGCTGCAGCAATGGACTCAAGTCTGGTTGAAGGAGGACTTAATGTCACCTTAACTATCAGGCTACTCATGCACGGGAAGGTGAGTGTGGCTGCACGCACGGTTTGACCACCACCTTTTAAATCTGCGTTCGTTCACTCGGTTTAATTAGGAGCTGCAGTCTGTAAAATCAAAGCAAGGGAAACCTGTAAAAAAACAAAACAAAAACACATATTGTTTTAACGTGCATTTTGTCATCTTCTGCAGGAGGTTGGAAGCATCATTGGCAAGGTAAGTTGTTTTTCCTGCCAGACTGATGTCCATCTGCATCCTGTTCCTCCGTGTGTTTTGTTAATATTTTGTATTTGTGCTCTCTTTTAACAGAAAGGCGAGTCGGTTAAGAAGATGAGAGAGGAGGTACGATGTTTTTTGTTTTCAACATGTGGGCCAACGTAAAGAAACATTTTCATAATTTCAGAGGCGCTGACTAATGTGATAACGCAGTGACTGATTTGGTATTTCCTGTTTTGCTCCTCTGTTTGTACAGAGTGGCGCTCGCATCAACATCTCAGAGGGGAACTGTCCGGAGAGGATCATCACCCTCGCAGGACCCACCACCTCCATCTTTAAAGCCTTCTCCATGATCATTGAGAAACTGGAGGAGGTAAGAGAGGCTCACCGCTTTCTAAATGAAACTCGCTGAAGCGACAAGACGCGTGTCATTTAAAATCCCTCCTGTTGCGTCGCTTCCCCGCAGGACATCAGCACCTCAATGACGAACAGTACGGCCACCAGCAAACCGCCAGTCACCATGCGCCTCGTTGTGCCTGCCAGCCAGTGTGGCTCACTCATTGGCAAGGGTGGCTGTAAGATCAAAGAAATCAGAGAGGTTAGTCCGTCGCACATCTCTCTTTCTTGTAAAATGTTACATCCGTTTGTCACTCGTCCTGATTGTCGCTGTGTGTCTCCACAGTCAGCAGGAGCTCAGGTACAAGTAGCAGGGGACATGTTACCCAACTCAACAGAGCGTGCCATCACCGTTGCAGGGACCCCACAGTCCATTATTGAGTGTGTCAAGCAGATCTGTGTTGTCATGCTCGAGGTATGGACGCCGTTCAATGCGATGCTGCTTTTCGCGGTTTTGTCCCCTCGATGTTGCGTCAAGAGTCAACTCGATGTTTCTCTTGTCTCCTCAGTCTCCACCAAAAGGAGTGACCATCCCGTACAGACCCAAACCCTCAGGCTCTCCCGTCATCTTTGCAGGTGGTCAGGTAAACGACAAAAGCACTTTGAAACGCAGCGGTCGAGGGGATTTAGTTAAACGCGTGGTGTCACTCTAGTAGCCGGTGTGCTGCGTGTAGCACGCCTGATTTTGTTCTTGTAGTACATCAAGGACAGAGGTCTGATGGATATTGGAGCACACTGTGTGTCACACTGCCACACCCTCCTAAGTGCTGTTCTCTCCTTGCAGGCATACGCTGTCCAAGGGCAGCACGCCATTCCACAGCCTGATGTAAGTGAAGGCCCCTCTGTAAGTGATCCAATATATTTGCAACTTCGGTCCTGGGAAGCCATGCCACCTTCTTACTTCATCCCTCTGTTGTTGTTGTTGTTGGTTTTTTTTGGTTATTTTTCCAGCCACCACTGCTTGATACATGCATCCATTTAACAATTCCAAAGATTATAGTTTCAAATGCTAACAAACATTGTTTTTAAAACTTAAGGCTAAATCACGGGCCCCGTGTTCCATTTCATGATTTCTGCTCATTTTCACTGCAACTACTTGCAAAAGGGGAATAACACAATTTCAGCCTTGAAGTGTTATTTCCATATTTTCCTAACTCTAGTCTATGCATGTGTTTGTTCTCCGTTTCCTTCCCTCCGTTGTTCCAACAGCTCACCAAACTTCACCAGCTGGCCATGCAGCAGAGCCCCTTCCCCATTGCACATAGCAACCAGGGCTTCCAGGGTAGGTGGACAGACTGAAAGAGGGGATAATGTCGCTGTACATTTGTAATAATCCACCCAGACTCCACTCTCATGGTTTCTTTGTGTTCCTCCAGCTGGGATGGATGCCTCTGCACAAACTGGCTCTCATGAGCTAACCATTCCAAACGATGTAAGTCGCATTTATATTGCTTTTGCGAATTTACCATTTCTTCTTAGCAGAGAAACGGGAGGCCTCCGCAAAGCGGCCTGTTTTTCTTCCTAATTGTGTCTTTTCTTGTTTGGCATTGAAAGTACTGACGCAGGCTCGTGTTTCTTGTTCTTTTCCTTCCGCAGCTCATTGGCTGTATCATCGGCCGTCAGGGCGCAAAGATCAATGAGATCCGTCAGATGTCAGGGGCTCAGATCAAGATTGCCAACCCTGTGGAGGGCTCCACTGACAGACAGGTCACCATCACTGGCTCCCACGCCAGTATCAGCCTGGCCGAGTACCTGATCAATGCCAGGTAAGAAAGAAGCAGCAGGCTCGTGCATCGCATCCACCACAGAGCAGCAAGTTTTACAGGAACACGGCTGTGTTTTACGTCTGTTTGCTTTTTTTTTTCCAGTGTGCGCTATGACAACCGGATCAGAGTTTATGGGGCTTCAGTTTTGTGATCGCATGTTCACTAGGCCAGCTAGTAGTTGTCAAAGACTTCAGGAGACAAGATGAGCTGAAGGGCCCTTATTCCCATTGATAATAAGAGAGAAGACAAGGAGTGCTTCTTCCCCAAAATAAAATGAGTTTTATAAAAGATTTATTCTCATTGGACTACTGACATTTTTTTTTTTTTTAATAGGCAGTTAATGGGAGCTTTAAAAGAAATGCAGAATCGTGAATGATGCTGGAAATCAGACTGCAAAAACTCCACCGAAGGCCTGCCACAATTATTACATAATCACCTGATCGCAACTATTTGAGCTGACTGAGATCGTTCTGCATAATCGTTGGAACGGTTTCCATTAATCAGCTGAAACTAACACACGTCAAATTTCCATCACCATTTTTTACATCGTTTGAGGTTTGACCGTGGCTTTTTAAAGCTTCTTCAGCTGCGGCTTAATGGAACACGAGTGGCGTATTAGCGCCACCACAGTAAAGTGTTTATTGTGATTAATGCTACCTGTTATTATCGGTAATTTATTCGTATATTTCAGTAATACGCTTAGTATATTGAAGTTGTTAATTATGTCATATCTGCCCTGTGCAATTTTTGTTTAAGCCTAAAAGGCAAACAGAAATCAACTTTGCATTTAATGCCAATGTTCTTCTTCATAAGGTGTGTTATTGAGCAAAGATTATGCTATAATAGTAGCATGAAATTAACAGAAAATGACAAATAAATTATTAATTGAGATTTATTTTTTTTGGATGATAATTAATCATCTAAAATTTTGTGATCGTGACAGCCGTACTGACCAGAACTCTGGTATTACATTGTTCTGCTTCCAACTGAAATTTATCTGACTAGAAAGTGAAGTCCTATTTAGATAAGAAGGTAGGTTTTAATATGTCACCGGATCGGATTAGGATTTTTATGACCATTACTTATTTTATTTAGTTATTTACCTCACTTTTTGTTGTCTTTTATTTATTTGGCCTAGTAATCCATTTTTATATATTGATTTTTAATTTTTTTCCTTCCCCCACGCTGTCTTATCCGCTCGTTGAGTTATCTGTGAAGCACATTGAGCTGCACTAACTTGTGTGAAAGGGGCCGTACGGATACAGTTTGAGTAGAGTAAGCAGTTGGGTAATGTAATTATCATATCTGCTACAGACTGAGCTTGTGTAACTCAAAAACAGAAAATGTGGCCCTTCAGTCACTAAAACTCAGATTGTCAGAATGTCAAATAGGACTGTAGATACATTTTTCACTACGCAACCCTCAAACTGATTGTCCCGTTTAAAATACAGCAGCTGGTAGAGGCATGTATTACTGACTTTTCTCTATTTTGAATTGTATATCAGGGTTGATGTTTGTCTGTTTTCTGTCCAGGCTGTCTTCTGAAGCTACTGGACTCGCAGCCAACTGACACGGAGGATCTTCATCAGCACCTAATCTAACCCCTCCCCCTACTTTTTACCAAGAGGTCCCTTATTGAACTTAATGCAAAAACCAAGTACTCACTGTTTTCTCCTCAGCTTTGGTTAGACACCTACTCAGTTGTAATTACACCATCATCATGATATTGGTATTTTATTTATTTATTGCGTTTTTAAATTCCCTTTGCATATAGTTTTTAAAGACTCCCTTCTGTTGTATTTTTTGCTCTTATTTTGCTGTATATCTGTATGATCTTCTTGATATACTGTAGGTAAAAAGTTTTAGAAAAATCTGAAAAGGCATACATGATGTTTTTCTTATGTCAGATTTTTCTTAGAAAATGTAAAAATGAAGAAAAAAAAAAGACACAATAACATTATAGATGGACTGTTCTTTCCCTTCCTTTAAATATCTATTTATTTTTTATTTAATACACAGCTATGTGTACGAGTAGAATTCATTGATATTTGCCATCTTATATTTGAAGCTGTACTTCCTGAACGAGGCATTGTTGGTTTAACGGGTTTCAGTGGGTGTAAATGATCTCCAGTTGAAAATGTATGCAGGAAAAACCTTTTTAGACAGAAGGTGGTTTAGTGCGGGTTCAATGGCGAAGTTTAAGCTACATTTTGTCTCACCTCTAATTTGCTGAGTAATTGTTTTGTGTCATTCCTGTGTTTCCATCCGTTTTATTTCTCGATCAGGACTTTTGAGCATTGTTGTATATTGGATTCTGATAAGGGTGGGTGGGCCTTGGTCACCAGGAGTGGGCCTGAATGAGAGGAAGATATTTTCCTTTCCTCTGAAATTACTAAGACCATAGTGATGATGATGATAATAACATTGAAATGTTTGTTTTAAATAGAGAAAATATTTTTTTTAACTGCAGGGCTGGGGAATGCTGCAAGGGGCAAAACTACAAGACATATTGGTCTTTATAAGTATATTATGCTGAGGTATTAAATTATGATTAACTAGAAGGAGAATTATAGAATTAACACTAGTTTCCTGCTATCCTTTTTTGCCTGGGTCAGATTTTATTTTTTATTATTCTTTGCAGGATGAAGAAACTCAAGTTTTTGTGCACGTTTTCAAACTATTGTAGATCTGGGTGCAATTAAATTGTTGAAGAAATGAAATGCAGAAATAAAAGATGTGAAATGCTTAAACAATTCTTGGCCTCCTCCTTTATATAAGCCTCTTTTCCATTTCAAATTAATAATAATTCTAAAAATACAGTTTGATCTTATCCAGAAAAGCTTGTACTGAAGTGTGAAAGGGCAAATTTATGTCAAGAAATGACACTGGGACCTTTTGGACATGCTCAAAGTCATTGAAAATAGTCATTTATTTCTCATTCAGCTGTCTTTCGTGATGCAGCAACAGCACAAACTGTAGCTATAACATGGCCCGTCTTTTTAAACAAACATCACACAGCTTGTATTTTATTAACCAATACATTATTTATTGTTGCTCATAATATTTTGCTTCTGATATAATTCCTATGTTACAGGTACAATGTGCAATGCTGTATCAAAACAAAACATTTCTATTCAAACCCAAAGGATACTTACTGTTCTACTAACCACAGAGAAGTGCTCTAATCTTTATCTGGCTGCTTCTGCAGTAATAATCTTAAATGGTAAAAAAAAAAAAAAAAAGAACAGATGAGGTTTTTATGGAGCTTGACAACATCATGAACCGCAGGAGGCTTTTTGGTTTAATACTAAAAGGAGAATTCGACTGATATTACACTTTTTTTATTTAGGTTTCATTGGGAAGAACTACTTCTTTTTTTTATTTTATTTTTTATTTTTTTAGTGGCTGTATTCATGCCATGTCAGCAGAATAAAGCTCTGACACGTGTTCAGGCATCAATCCATGCGCTAACCATGTAGTCACACCAAATGGAAACAACCAAAATGTGCTGCTTTCTTTTGTTGTTCATTTACTTAGTAATGACTGTGGAATTATAAGTCAAAGCCTGTTTTCACACTTGGATGCTCGTAATTACGAGTTTAATGATTTAACTTCCATCATAGTCCAACTAGCGCTGCCTCCAGTGTTGCCTCGAGTCAGTGTTGTTGGGAGTTTTAAAAGTTTTAAAATGTGGAGACGTGAAGTTAAAAGGAAGGAAGCTTACCTCTGTAGACAGTCTAGACGTTTTATTCTGAAGTAAAGTTAGATTAAAAAAAAGAAAAAAAAAAAAAGCTCTTCATCTTTGTGGAAGGCTCGAGGCTACATTAGCAACCAACACAGCTTGCACCGCCAGTTTTCAACCGACTCAACTGTTGTTGGTTGTGTGTCATTATGGGTAATGTAGGTGACAGGCTCTGACAATATGAAAGAATGCGCGGGATAAAAAATGATCCCTGCACCTGCTGTTTCTATGTGAATCCTATTGTGAATAGTTCATTGTGAGACTTCAACATGCAATGCTAAATCAGTGGAGGACTTTTGCACTTTTGAAATTGTCAAAGTACAAGATGTTAGGTTACTTTGGTTAATGATGCGAGTGCATGTATGAGTTTATCTCTAATAACATTACTTTTCAAAAGGCAACAGTTTAAAAAAAAAAAAAAAACTGGCACAGCAGTGACAGAAAACACAGAGTTGCCTGTTTATTAGGTACACCCAGCTGAAAGTAACAGCGGTCCTGCAATAAATTCAGCCTTGGTGGAGTAATGCAAAGTTTTTGTTTCACTTGTTTTTAAAAAGATGTTGACTCAGTTGTTGTCATTTTGGAGGATGCAGTACTTGGTGATGGTACAGACAGATGTTTCTATTATTTTGTGCGCCCCATTCACATCACTTATTGTTGGCTACATAACAGAAACACCTCTCTGCGTAATGACACTTACAAATGATACAGCACCGCTAATTAACTACATTATCTACATGAACATTATAACACTACAACGTTCCTGAATGTAGGATTTATTTCAGGAATTCTGTGCATTCATTTTAGTTTGGTGTACCTAATAAACTGGCCAACTGAGTGTATGTACAATGGCAGGGTTACATTTTGAATGAACCCAAAGGTCTCCCATCCTGTCACAAATTTGAAAAACTCAATAAAAACCTCAAACGTGTCATATGTGTTCGAAACTCAGTAGTGGGAGGGTTAAAAAAAAAGAAAAAAAAAAAGTATCTACTGAGAACCCTAATTATGCATCATGATCAATGTCTCCGTGAGATTTTCATTCCATTTATGATTTTTTTTTGTTTTGTTTGTTTGTTTGTTTCTTGAGTGATGACATTTATTAACAAAAAAAAACAAAATAACTGAAGCAATACTTTCAGGATTAAAAAAGTGTAAACTTTCACAAAATATAAAACGGACACATTCGAACCATAAATTATAAACATGTAGTCATGCATTTGTTCACAGGGCTGCATACCGTTTAGTCTTACATTTTATCTTACAAATAAAATAAAGTTAGATATTTCTCATGTGGTATGTAATGGATATTTACATTATTATTCATTAGTATTTGATGCATTAGTGTGTGGAGTCTTGTGGAGGATGCTCCCAGAGTGAGGGTTAGAGTGTTTAAAGGACTTAGAGTGTGGTATCTTTTTTGTGCGTGCGTGTGCATCTGTGGAAGGGGTTTTTGCTGAACTGGAGCAGTGGCTAAGGTTACCGTGGTAACTATTTTCCCTTAAAACAACCCTGCTGAACTTAAATGACATTTATCTGATGTCACAAGCTGCCAAAATATCTGATGTCAGGTTATGACAAATGTCCTATGTCATCTGATGCAGGTTTGTCAGCCAACAAACTTATGAGACACCATAAGTCAACTTGTCATAGTCTGAGTGGTGCGGTGGGTGTGATCCCTCATGACAACAGTAATGTACTGCACTGACAGATTGGTGTACGCCTGTGATGGTTGTTCACTGTAGGATAGCTGGAGGTCTAGTGTCCAGTGGCCTATGGAGGACCTGTGTGGGGCGCCTGCGGAGACCCCTGATAGGGCTGAGATGGCGGCACCCACGCTCCGGCACTGGGAGGACGGCTGGGCTCCCCGCTACCTGACTGATCCAGCTCAGCGCTGTCGCAGTCAGAGTCATCACACAAGGCCCGACTCTGAAGAGACGTAAGGAAGAGAGTGGAAAGTGGACAATTAAGTAGTAAGTGCAAATAGTGCAATGTGAAAATACTCCATTACAAGTGAAGATGCACTATTATCAAGTATGACAGTATTGATAGTAAAAGTATTCATTCACATAGACAAATCTGAAGGGTCATGAGATTATTAATGGAAGAGGGGGGGGGAGGGAAGTGTGGCTATGCAAATCTCTATTAGTCTTCTTTCTATTTGTAATATTTTTTTTATGAAATAAAAGAATATTTTATAATAGATAAATAAATAATTTAAAAGTTTTGGGCCTGTATTTCAACAAAATAGTCTGAGAACTGTAATGTGGAAAGAGACCCCAACTGAGCCCTGATTATTTTGAAAGGCCAAAAAGGTTGGTTTTTATCATTATTGTTTTTCTTTTTTAAATGTTGGATCTTCATCTAATCAGTGCTAATTTAATACAGTTTATTATAGTAGTAAAAAAATTTATATATAATATTATTATACATTATAATATAATATATTTCCCTGAGAAATGTGGTACTAGAACAATAAAACGAAACCAAATGGAGATACTGAAGTAAAGTACAAGTACCTCAAAGTTACACTTCTGCTCAGTTCTTGAGTAAATGCGCTTTCCACCCCTGAGGATGACTCAAACTGACACATGCGATTCTCTGTGGAGCTTCTTTACCTCATTGGAATTCTGCCCGGCGTCCTGTTGAGGTTTGGCCTGCCCCACGGCTCCGTCTCTCTCCGACAGGGCATCAGAAGCCTGCGCAGGGTCGGTGTTGTCCGCTGGAATCTCCGACCCCTGAGAGAGGAGGTCGTCGCTGCGGTCGTCCAGCCGATCGTCGGTGTTGGTGCTGACCACATCGGGAGTACCGCTGTGAGAGTGGTCAGTAGTGTGGCCTTCCTCGCCGTCCGACACCGACAGGTTCTCTGAACTGAAAGTCGACACAGACTGGCACTTGGTAATGCTCGTGGGACGTCTGAAGAGATAAAAAAGAAAACAAGAAAATCGTTTTTTTTTTTAAATAACTGAATTTGATTGAGACAAACAATGACGCAAACTAGAAATCCTTCTCGGTTCACTGAATAAATAAGCAACTTGTGAGAGATGGAAAATGGCTTTAGGGAATTTTTCGCGTGACGAAGGACAGCAGGTTACTCACCGTCTCCGTGGTAACTCAACCTCGCTGTCAACTTCACCCTCCTCCTCCTCTGATGACACTCCACGCCTCTGTAGTCAGAAACAGGAAAAATGCATGAGTGAAAATGCTCGAAGTGTCACTACAGGGAGGAATACGGACAAATGTGCAGCATCGTACCTGTTTGCGTGTGATAGCTGCCCTGTACAGAATGGCTGAAGGTGTGAGGTGCTGACTCCCTATCCCCCCTGATGCCCCCCGGGGCAACCTCACAGTGCCGGCTCCCTCCTCTTTGTCCTCCCCGTCGTGAGGAAGGCGAGGAGATCCCAGAGATCCCCGTCCCGCTGCCGCCCCCCTCCCGCACGGTGAGTCGGGGCTGCTGGAGAATGGGAACGATGCGGCGTCCTCGCTGGGAGTGTCACTGCGTGGAGGAGTTTCTGTGAGATCATCCAGACCGGCTGCCCCGCCCTCTGACCCCCCTAAACCAGCAGAGGCACTGAGGCTCCCTCCTCTCTCCAACCCGCCCACAGAGGGCTCCCCTTTTCCCTGACCATCTGCCTCTAGTGTGGTGCAGATGAGGTCAGGGCTGGAGGAGGAGAGCTGCCTCTGCTGCTGCTCGTGGCTGAGGCCCCGCAGCGCTGCAGAGGGCTCCAGGAGCTGCTTGGAGGTGTTAGTGGTACAACCGTTAGCCTGGGCAGTTGCGTCCCTGTTAGGAGAGGACTGATTTGCTTTGAGTCCGGCCAGGTCGCCGCTGCTGCCCTTACCGGGCTTACGATGGCGGGTCTTCACCCTCCGAGACCGGCTGGGAGAAGTGGAGCTTCGGTTGGGGCAGGCCGGGATAGTGACTTGCATTACGGAGGAATCCATTTTGGGAATGATTACCTCAGACTTCAGGATGTCTGGCCTGAAAGAGTGGGAGGGATTAGTCAACAACTACAATCCACAAACCTGCTGAATATTCATTTATTCATTTCAGTTTTCATTTTTAATCAGATCCAAATGAAATGACATCTCACACCTCTTTCCTGAGGGCAGTTTTTGTGGGACGTTTCTCTTCTTGATGAGTTTGTCCATGGAGTTGGACGAGGTGCTCTGCCTAGAGCTGTGATGCTTGAACAAACCTGGATACTTCTTATCCAGAGATTGCTCTCTCCTGGAAATGAAATTCCAGATGACACCACAGTGTAACTGCACTGAGGCTTACTTTCAAACATGTATACCCTGTTTTCACTGATTTATTTGTACCTCTGCAGCTCCTTCTCTTTGAGCTCCAGCTGCAGCATGACAGCGCTGAGCTCCATGTAAAGGTTGTTAGCCCTCTCCAGTTTCCTCTCGTAGTGCTCACGAATGTCCAAAGCATGCCTGAGGAGAAAAGGAGCAGCTGCTGTCATTGTGCATCCACATGAGAGAATCCAATCGTCAACAATAGACGTGCACTTAGGGCACTCATTTTTATCCACGGGGGCAGACAAAGGAGTGATGGCAAGAAATGGGACAGAAGGGAAAGTAAGCCTCTGTACGCTAACCTAGTAAAGTTACCGGTGTCTAATCTGGTGCAGCGTAATGCCTGGGGCTATGGTGGAACAACGTAAGTGCGATCTAACCGTGCAGAACAAACCTGAGCTCCTCTCTGCGTCGGTTGATCAGTTCCTCATCGAGTCGGTGGATACAAGTGCCCTCAGATTTAATCTTCTCAAAGTGCTGTTTCACCTCCTCTCGCCATTCAGCCTGATGAGAGCACATTTCTGTTAAGCAGCTCTGTCTAGTCAGAGCTAACCATCAAACCAGCTCTCTCTGTGTCTGCCATTTAATAGCCGATTACTTTGTAAGCACGAGTGGGTTCATGTGTATTTGTGTACAGCTATATAGACGATATTTAAATGTATGATTATAAGATCTTTTGGTGTTAAAGGAAAGAAAAAAAAAAAAAAAAAAAAGGTCTCCCATACATACCTGAGACTTGAAATATGTTTCCTGTGGAGTGGAGAGTACATCAGCAGACGCTATATCCAGATGAAGAAGGATCTGACGGAAAGACGGCCTATTTCTGGGCTTACAGTTCCTGCAAATCCAAGATGGGAAACACAGCTGTGTACATTTATAATGCACCGTGAAATCAATAAAGTCCTTTAACCACAGACTAACACCCCACCCCACCCCGCACCCCCCACGCAACTACTTTCAACCCTTTCATCTGCTCATTTGTCTCGGCCTCCACGCTGTGCTCATTATTTTTCTTTCTCAACTGTCCATTTCCAGGCGCTGCTCACCAGCACTGTCTGAGGAGGATCTTGAAGCCATCTGGGCAGCTCTCGGGTATGGGCAGCTGAAGGCTGTTGTTTCCCACGCCCCAGATGATGGCAGACGAGTCTACGTCTTTATAAGGGATCTCTCCGGTTAACATCTCCCACAGCACCACTCCAAAGGACCTGTAAGATAAGTCAAGTTTTATGTATTCAGGACAAATCATGGACTGGAGAGCAAATTACACACATACAAAGTACAGCAAGACAATCCAGACACAATAAATATTAGTGAGTATAACCTAAAATACTTCAGAGGGTTGAATGTCTTTACAAAATTGGAATCACAACTATTAATTCAGACTACAAATAAGTTATCTGCACTTCTTCTGCAGGGCAATATCTTAAAGATAATTGCTGAACTGCTACACTGAATCGAGATAACAAACTTGCTGGTGCATTTTAAGATAAACATTGTTTTAAAAATTTTTTTTATCAGACTTACCAGATGTCCACCTTTTCTGACACCGGCTCATTCCGAATCACTTCAGGAGCCATCCAGGCTACAGTACCGGCAAATGACATCTTGGTGCTCTTGTCACTGAGCTCTTTTGAAGTGCCGAAGTCAGAGATCTTCACTAGGTCGTCATGTGTGATCAGCATGCTGAAAAAGGTGAGATTACACGGTCATAAATTTTCAGCTCTAGTGTTGGGTGAAAGTGTCGCTATGCTAGCTGTGCTGAGTCTCACTTGGGGGACTTGAGGTCTCGGTGGATGATTTTGTGGAGGTGGAGGTAGTTCATGCCACCTGCGATGCCCATGGACCAGTCAACCAGGAGGCACGGGGTGATTTTACGGCCCGCCCTCAGCACCTCATACAGCTGGCCCTGGGCACAGTACTCCATCAAGATGCAGTAACAAGGAGCCTGCGTGCACACACCCCTGGAAGAAAGCACAGCAGTCAGGTAACAGAGCGGAAAAGGAAAGCACAATCAAGAGTTAGATAACTAAACTGTTGATACGTGACCCAGTAAAATATCAGTGGTAGTTTCCTCACTTGAAAGTGATGATGTTGGGGTGCTTGAGCTTGCGGAGATGTTTGATCTCTGTCTCTTTGATGTCCCGCACTTTCTTTACAGCCACGTCTTCTCCGTGGAACTTGCCGAGGAAGACGGCACCCTGCGCCCCGCTGCCCACCCACTGCAGGTCCGAGATTTCCTCAAAAGGAACTTCCCAGGACTCTAAGCTCAGACCAACAAGCCAGCAAAACAAACCTCAGTGAGTACATGTGGAGAGTTATACAGTATGACAGAGGCATTGCAGCAGAATGTTTTCAGTTGCACCATTGGAGTAATTACTTAATTTATATCCATCACACACTGCAAAGCCTCCTCATGTCAATTTGCTTGGACAGAGAGGAGTCTGAGGGGCTGCTGGGCAAATGCTAGCTCCATGCTGCACATTAGAATGAGCTGGTAGGACACAATTACATCATACAAAGGGCCTGCCATGTTCAAACAAATGGTATATTGATAACTTATCTGGTAGACCATTACATTTCTATCCAGAGACAAGAGAGGATTTAAAGGAAACGCAACAATCCCCTTGTAGTCTACTCAGTCTGTCATCTATCTTGCTGATATTACTTAAATTACTGGGAGAGCTTGGTCACTAAAGACGGACGAGCCGGGCAGAATAAAAGCAGACAGGCAAATCAATTCTTCATGAGGTCCACTGAAGTGTCGAGATCTCTGGAGAGCTGCAGCAGCGGAGGCAGATGCACATGATGTTCCCCCTCCCCAAGCAGCTGTGAAAACTCAGTGTGGCTGCCTGAGTGTGGATGAGTCGGGCTGACAGACTCGAAAACACAGTCACGCTGCCGGGATGACGAGGTGGCAGTCGGGGAGCAATGACAGTAATGGGGTTCTAGTTTAGCAAAATAACAAAGTACATTTACTCGAGTGCTGTTCTTAAGCCCAATTTAAGGTACTTGTGCTGGAGTATTTCCATTTTCTGCCACTTTACACTTTCGCTCCGTTACATCTCAGGGGTAAATATTGTACTTTTCACCTTATCGCACAGCCCTAGGTACTTTTCAGATTAAGACTTAATATAAAAACATATAAAAAGGCTATAAAATATAATGCACTGTTAAAGGTTAAAACAGCGATTACAAATCTTTTTGCTTGTGGTTTTAACCCTTATTGGGTTTTAACACAACTTCTCCAATATTTCACTGAAAAGAAATATGAAAAAATGTATGCAACTGTAAATTCATGTAGCTGAATAATTGCTCATTATACCTCCCTAATTCTACTGAGATAGGATTATAAATGCAGGAGTTTAACTTCTTCCACCACTGTGACGTTCAAGCTTCACATATTTATTTTCTGTGGTGCATCTCCATGGTTACCTAGGCACCACAATAATCTCATGTACTGAGCGACTGACATGTTTAAGTCACGGTCTTATCTAACTTCTCTTTCCAAACATAGCATCAGACAGCATAGAGGTAGAACATTTTCTTTTTTCTTCACATACCTTCATGACTATGTTTGTGTTCAGTGGAGTAGGCCTTTCCAATCATGGTCCAGACTGGTTTTAGGCAGCCAAACAGTCCCTCCAAAAAACCTCCACTTCCTGATTGTAACCGAATGTTCTCTGACTGGCTCCGCACAGCTCCAGCTTCTGGACTGTGCCCCGCCTCGGCCCCGCCGCCGCACTGGCAGGCCTCATGTTCATGTAGTTTTAGCACGCTGTTGTCAAAGTGGGTTGAGGTTCCATCACTGGGAGTGGGGCTGCTGCCGCCCGGTGCCCCCGGTCCACCAGTGTCAATGGACAGTACGTTACGGAGGACACACTGTGTGGGGGTCAGGTCCGTTTCAGGGGTGCAGGCAGGGGTGTCTCCATCGAGTCTTCGATAGGGGGGCTCTGAGATGGGGGTACTGAAGCCTGACAGGGAGGGGGAAGGGGCACGGGGCTCATGGATACAGGTCCCACTCATCAGGGGTTTCCCCAACACAGCAGGTTAGGGTGGATGGAGGATGGAGAGATGAGAAGAAAGCCTGAAGGAGAAGATTCATGATAATAAATGCATTAAGATGACTTTCTGTAAACCCACAATCAACTCACAGTGCTGCTTTTCGGGATATAAACATGTAGGTTAATTTCAGCACCGGACAGCGCCACAAGTCAGACTGCTTTGCGTATAATGGAGCTGTCCAGTGCTGAAACCGCAGCTGCCGTCAGGTCCAGTCTCTTCCAGAGTTTGCACCAACTTTTCTTCCATTCAACAATGCAAAACACCAAAACAGTGGATTCGTGCTGTGAGTCGGGCATTCAGCCAGTCCCACAGTTTATCCACTCCAATTTCATACCCAAATTCTGTGTGAATCATGTAGCAAAGCCTCATCTCTGTGTCTATGAATGGCCCAGTGGAGCCATCATCCACTGTTGAGACGGGCTTTATGAATGAATCGACCAGAGGCGGTTGTAAGGTCCGCAGCCCTGACTGTCACCTGTTCTTCAACTGTCCCTCTGAGCAGCATCAGTGTCTGACAGGATCAGAGCAGAGCAGCTCCCATATGTCGACCGTCATGCATCAAGTGAAGAGCATGATGAAGAATATGATGAATTGCATAACCAGCTCAGTGTGCGTGGATGTGTATGTCGGTGCGTGCGTGCCTGCATGTGTGTGTATGAGAGGGAGAGAGGGAGGTAGAGAGAGAGAAAGCACATGTACCCAATTCACATATGCTACAGCAGCTCCGTGTCTTGTACTGCACCACTGCACGAGAAGAGCCACGGCGGCCGAGCGAAATGAGAACGTGAAAAAACGGGCAATAAACAACCACCGGGCCTGTGCGAAGGAGCAGTGCACACACACACACACACACACACACACACACACACACACACACACACACACACACACACACACACACACACACACACACACACACACACACACACACACACACACACTCAGGCAGAGACACACACACACACGCAAGGAAGATCAGTCTTTAAATAACCGAGGATGTGATGATGACACTCAGCAGCATCATAACCGACGTGCATGAATTGCAAGCCCGATGCCCACTATGGTCCATGCCAAGTCAAACTGCCGCAGCGTCCCTACATTTGCTCAACGTTGGCATCCACGCAAATATTTCGTAATGTGAGGTTTCTCGCTGCATAAATATGATTTTGTGGCATTCATCGACGGTGATTCGTTTCTTGGCAGCATCAGTTAAGTGGTGCAGTGTGAGCGGCATGAACGCTACCGCACCAAGCAACGGCATCCAACCCAAACGTCCTGAGATGCCTGATTTCTTATTCAATCAGCATTTAACCGGATAGTATGACATTCCCATACCTTTCTGCCTGGTTGATGTCGCGTTGTCAAGTGAAGGGGTGGGCTCGGCTTTCTATTTGTCGGCGATAATGAGCAAATCGCTGTTTTTCCTCGCTCCGTGGTGTCTCTTGTGTTTCCAGTGCCAATATCCACGAGGTTCACGTACTGGGATGGATCCCAGCGGGTAAATTGTGTTATCAATAACCGGGGACCCATGCAACGTGAGGCGCGCTGGGTTTTTTGGGGGAGGGAGCTGTCTCCTTCCCAGTGCTCAATTGACGTCACGGAAATGCGAGTTGCGCCGCAAGGGGGCGCTACGACCCGCCTCAGCAAACACACAGACACACACGGAACCGTAGGCTCAGTTTGCCATCTACACATTCAACACTTCCATTCGCAAAATGTGTCATTGTGGGCGCATGGCATTCACTGTGTTTTATGTTTGAGCTCCAACCGGACGACCAAGAATCAGCAGCATCCGTCCTGCTGCTGCTGATGTGTCCTTGAGCAAGACACACTGAACCCCCGCCAGCTCCAGGGATGCTGGTGCGCTGCTGACCATGCGTTCTGCCCTCCCTGATGAGGAGGGACATATAACATCATTATATTCATCGTAAAAGCAAATCAAAGCCTTGTTTAGATCTGCACAACAATATGATGAATATACTATAGGAAGAAAAAAAAAACTCGATTTGTGGATGTTGAATAAGCTTTTTAAACTCTCCAACAACAAATAGTTACTGTATATATATATATATATATACAGGGTTGTCAAAGGTAATAGTCAGGTCGAGGGTGGGAGAGTCTTTCCTTGGAAGGAAGAGCAGTTCAGTCTTGTCAAGGTTAATTTGCAGGTGGTGTGAGGACATCCACTGAAAGATGTCAGTCAGACAGGCAGAGATTTGTGCGACTATCTGTGTTTCAGATATATATATATATATAATTAGTTATACTGTTCTGATCCTTCTAGACCTTTCTGCTACATTTGACACAGTGAACCACCAGATCCTTATTTCCTCCCTTCAGGCTCTGCTCTCTCCCTGTTCTCATCCTACCTCAATGACCGCACTTACCGGGTAACTTGGAGAGGATCTGTCTGAACCTTGTCCTCTCACTACTGGTGTCCCTCAAGGCTCCTTCTTGGGTCCCCTCCTCTTCTCTCTGTACACCAACTCTCTCAGCTCTGTCATTCACTCACATGGCTTTTCCTACCACAGCTATGCCGATGACACCCGACTGATCCTCTCTTTTCCCCGATCTGAAACACAGATAGTCGCACAAATCTCTGCCTGTCTGACTGACATCTTTCAGTGGATGTCCTCACACCACCTGCAAATTAACCTCGACAAGACTGAACTGCTCTTCCTTCCAAGGAAAGACTCTCCCACCCTCGACCTGACTATTACCTTTGACAACCCTGTGTTATCCCGACCCTGACTGCGAGGAACCTCTGTGTTACACTCGACAGTCAACTCTCCCTTACTGCCAACATCACTGCAACACGTTCTTGTAGATATATGCTGCACAACATCAGGAGAATACGTCCCCTTCTCACTCAGAAGGCGGCACAGGTTCTGGTCCAGGTTCTGGTCCAGGTTCTGGTCCAGGTTCTGGTCCAGGTTCTGGTCCAGGTTCTGGTCCAGGTTCTGGTCATCTCACGTCTAAACTACTGCAACTCCCTCCTGGCAGGTCTACCTGTTAGTGCCATCCGACCTCTGCAGCTCATCCAGAACGCAGCAGCTCGACTGGTATTTAACCTCTTAAATTCACTCCCACTACTCCTCTACTCCTCCTCCTCCTCCTCCTCCTCCGCTCCCTTCACTGGTTACCAGTAGTTGCCCGCATCCGTTTCCAAACATTGGTACTTGCGTACCGTGCTGCGAACAGATCGGGTCCAGTGTACATCCAGGACATGGTCCAACCTTACATCCCGGCCCGTCAGACATCAGGACAGCGGAAACTCTGTAATCTTCCACCGCAAACTAAAAACACACCTCTTCAGACTTTACCTTGAACAGTAGCACTTAAAACGACACTTACTTATAGCACTTTGAAGTTTGGCTATCTTGAAGAAAATTTTACTTTCTTGATTGTTGTTCTGGGTTTTGTACCCTCATGGTTGAAATGTACTTATTGTAAGTCGCTTTGGATAAAAGCGTCAGCTAAATAAAATGTAATGTAATGTCAAATAGTTGATGCCCGTTTGCCTCAGTGGGGATACAATGTCCCCTTGTGTCCTGAAGAGGGCAGCACGTCAGCTTGATCCAGTTTGTGTGTTGTGGCCTGGTTGTGTCACATTTGCCTGTGCGTGTAGAGTTTCTCTCCACATTATTTATAACTAGAAAGAGTTAATCACACATGCGTCCACGGGGTAAGCTAACACCCTGGAAGATGTTGCTTTGAAGATGTGATCATGCCATAACGCACTACAGCAAATATAAATTAACAGAGGGAGATATTCAGGAATATAGTAGCCTACAAGAGCTGGGATGGAGTTTAAAATCAATTATTTAGTGCAGAACTGAAATTCATTCAAGGGGCGGGGGTTATACATTTTATAATACAGGTAGAATTAGGAAATAGTGTTATTTATTTAACTTTGTTAGTTAGTATTCAGATAAATCTAATGCCTTAAATCCACACGCCGGCACGGTAGGTGGCGGTACGCACTTGTAAAGCTGATTTGCGGTACGCCAAATAAATCCAAGAAGAACACCGCCGACCGGACTGTTTGTCCCTTCGACTTGCCGTAGTCCACACGGCGGG